>NC_029789.2:94092761-94120019 GCF_000816755.2 Arachis ipaensis
AAAGAGTAACTACTTTTTAAAATTGTTGTTGTCAACTACTAAGTGCTATTCACAAATGCAAACTAACTGACTAATTAAATTTCCATGTATGCAACATTGGTGACACCAAACTTAGTTTGTGGCCATGTGATGAAAAAGAAATTGTTCAAGGTTCTAGGAGTGACATGATATGGCTTGCATTCATGTTCTCTTGGTGTGCCTTGAACACCAAACTTGTTCTTCACTATATGTTGCATAAAATGATTCATTCAAGTGCATGTCAAAGTTGATTTGAAATTCATGAACCTTGCTTTATTAACTACTTTAAAATCATGTAAAACATGGGTTGCCTCCCATGAAGCGCTTCTTTAGCGTCACTAGCTTGACGTTCTGCCTTTGTCAGGGTGGTTGGTAATGCTTCAGATCTTCCCCTCTTGCAGTAAACCTATATCCATTGGCTTCATCAAGGATCTCTACATGTTCTAGGGAGAGAACTTTGTTGATGGTGAAAACCTTAGGTAGCTGAGGTGGGATAGTGGGGAGATGAGGTGGGATATCCATGAAGTAAGCTGAGATTACTTTATCCTCTGGAGAGAAATCCTCTGTAGGGATCTTCTTGTTCCTCCATCTCCTTGGTGCCTTCTTCTTTGTTTCTTTTGCTGTTGCCCTGCTCTTTGTGGTCTCTTTTCCTAGGGAGATTTTGTTGCTAGTCTCATATGATTAAGGTGGTTTAGGTTTCTCCTGATCTTCCTTGGGCTGTGACAGCTGCTGATTATCTTGTTCATCAACCAAAGGAATTCCCAGTGCTTCAATGCTTGTTTCTTCTACCAGTGTTTTGTCGTGCTCTTTCCTTGGTTCCTTGCTTTCCTGATCTGTTTCTTGTGAGAGTTTGAAGACATTGAATGCGAGTTGTTCGTCATGTATCCTCAATATTAGCTCTCCTCGCTCCACATCTATGAGCGCTCTGGCTGTAGCTAGGAATGGTCTTCCCAATATGATTGGGTGAAGGTGACTCTCTTCCATTTCCAATATGACAAAGTCTGTAGAAAGGAAGTAGTTCCCAACCTTTACCAACACGTTTTCCACCACTCCTACTGCTTGTTTTTTAGTTTTGTTAGCCAGCCTGATGACTACGTCTGTGGGCATTAGCTCATTGATCTGCAGCTTCTTCATAAGGGATAAAGGCATTAAGTTGATGCTTGCTCCCAGATCACAGAGTCCTTTGTCAAATATTGTTTCTCCTATGGCACAGGGGATGTGAAAACTCCCTGGGTCTTTCCTTTTTATAGGCAACTCTGGTTGAATGAGAGCACTGCACTCCTTATTCATCACTATTGTTTGCCCTCCTTTGAGTGAGCTTTTCCTGGTCAGCAATTCCTTCATATACTTAATGTATGAGGGCATTTGTTGGAGGGCCTTGATGAATGGTATGTTTACATGGAGAGATGCAAACATGTCAAGAAACCTTGAGTATATTCTCTTTTCTACACCACCCTTGAGTTTTTGGGGAAAAGGTGCATAGAGTCTCAGCAGCTCCTTCTGTGAAATTTTGGTTTCTTGGTGATCCTCTTCCTGTTTCTCTACTGATGTATCTCCAGGTTGTTCTAATGGTTTGTTCGGCTCTTCTTCAGTCCCCTCATCACTTATAGTGACCATCTTGCAATCTTCCCATCTGACCTTCTTTACTTCACCTCTCGGGTTCTTCTCTGTGTCACTTGGGAAGCTATGAGTAGGTTTGGGAATCTTCTTAGAGAGGTATCCCACTTGAAATTCCAACCTCTTGATGATGTCTCCCTGGTTCTTGATATTGGCTCGCACCTCCTCTTTGAACACTTTGTTATCTTGGATTTCCTTACATATGCCTTCAAGTAGAGTCTCAATTCTTGATAGTCTTTCTTCCGATGATGGTGAGTTGAGATTGGAGGGATGAGAAGGGCCATTTTGGCTTTGGTATGGATGTTGAGGTGTGTTGTTAAGTGGGTGCTGATATGATCTCTGTGGAGAATGTTGGTGAGCCGCATGGTTGTTGGGGTTGTGACGTCTCTGATCTTGGCCTTGGTCTTGTTGGTTTCCCCACCCAAAGTTTGGGTGGTTCCTCCAACTAGGATTATACGTTTTGGAGTATGGGTCATGGTTCTGCCTAGGTGAATTTTCAATGTAGTTGGCTTGCTCCTGACTATCATCTGCTTCTTCATTCACTCCTTCTTGAGTTGCTGCTGAAGTGGTGATTGCTGCTACTTGATTCCTCTCCATCTTCTTGGTAAGGTCAGCCAACTGCTTGGTAATCATCTTGTTTTGAGCTATCAATGCATCCACATTGTTAAGCTCCATCACTCCTCTAGTGTTGCCTCTTTTAGAAGCGTAGAAGTAGTCATTCTCAGCTACAGTCTCAATGACATCTATGGCTTCTTCAATGGTCTTCTTCTTGTTCAGAGATCCCCGGATGAGTGGTCTACTGCCTTCTTTGATTCATAAGAAAGACCTTCATAGAAAATGTGTAGCTGTACCCATTCATTGAACATATCTGGTGGGCATCTTCTTGTCAGATCTTTAAACCTCTCCCATGCTTCGTAGAGAGTCTCACCATCTTGTTGCCTGAAAGTTTGAACCTCAGCTCTCAACCTGTTGATTCTTTGAGGAGGATAGAATCTTGCCAAGAATTTGTTCACCACATCTTCCCAGGTTGTTAAGCTTTCCTTCGGGAAGGATTCCAGCCATTTAGATGCCTTGTCCTTGAGTGAGAAGGGGAATAGAAGCAGTCTGTAGGTTTCAGGATGAACACCATTAGACTTCACAGTATCACATATCCTCAGGAAGGTGGTTAGATGTTGATTGGGTTCTTCTTGCACACTTCCTCCGAATGAACAGTTGTTCTGAACAAGGGTGATGAGCTGTGGCTTTAGTTCAAAGTTGTTGGCATGTATGGTTGGCTTTTGGATGCTACTTCCACAGTTTCCTGGGTTTGGATTGATGTAAGATCCCAGAACTCTTCTCTCTTACCCAGCATGATGCACTGGGCCTTCTCTGCCATGGTTGTGAGCCTTTTCTTCATGATGGTTTTCCATATTCTCATCCATGTCTGGTTCAAAGTACTCTTCCTCTTCCTCAGCACTAACGACTCTCTTTCCTCTTGCTTCCTTCCTCAATCTAAGGAAGGTCCTCTCAGATTCAGAATCAAAGGAAGTTAAAGCACTGCTTCTTCTACCTGTCATACAACCCACAAATCACAAGCAAGAAAGATAGATGCAGACAGTATTCTCTGCAGAAATGTTGTTAGTGTGAGTGATGCAATATATCAAATAGTTAGTGGGTCAGTGAACTAAATAGTAAAAAAAATGTGCAGATAACACCACAAACGGGTAAAGGGTAAAGGGATGGAAATAACTAAAACTGAAAGTAAATTACTCAGATGAAATTAAACAAAAAAAAATACTCAATCTAGTTATCGACCAACTTAATCATTGTTGATACAAAATCAATCCCCGGCAACGGCGCCATAAACTTGATTCACAGAAACTTGTCTATCAACAAATTTCCCTCGGCAAGTATACCGAATTATCGTCAAGTAAAAACTCACAATAGAGTGAGGTCGAATCCCACAGGGATTGATTGGTCAATCAACTTTAATTAGAGGAATGTTCTAGTTACGCTAAGCAGAATTTAATGTGAGAGTTGCAGGAAATTAGATGGCGGAAAAGTAAATAACAGAAAATGTAAATACTGGAAATAAAGAGCTGAATGTAAATGGCGGAAGGTAAATTGCAGAATCTTAAATGGGGAATGGGGAATTTAGCATGAACGTAAATTGCAGAAATTAAAGAGAATAGGTAAGATCAGAAATAGGGGATTCATTGGGCTTAGGAGATGTTGCATTCTCCGGATCAAGTTCATTTTCATCTCTTCCTCAATCAATGCATTCATTGATCTCCTTGGCAATCATAAGTGATTGAACTCCAATTCCTTGGTAATTCAATCTCTCAAATCTTGATCAATAGCCAATTCCTTGGTCTAATTTCTCATGAGAAGAGATGAAGTATGGTCACTGATTATACCACATGTATTTCCAAATCAAAGTGTTGGTAGGATTATATGTCACTATATCCATCCAAACCCCAATTTGGTCCAACATGAGAAAGCATTTCTAGCATGATCTCTTCATTCCTCTTCCAAGGTTCCGAAGAGATCCAAGTATGAATAGCTTCTTTTCCAAGACAACTACCCAATTGGATGAAGATTGAAAGCTTTCTAGTAAAATCAAGAGAAAAGAAAGAAGAAGAATAATGAAAACTATTATTGATCCATCAAATTACAACAGAGCTCCCTAACCCAATGAAAAGGGGTTTAGTTGTTCATAGCTCTGGGAATGGAAAGCAAAGATGGAAAATACATTCTGAAAGTAAAACTAGAAGTTGCAGAGAAAGTAAAATTATACAGAGAGTAGTTCTCTCAATCCAAAAGCTGCCCTTCTCTAGTTTAAAACTACTCCTATATATACTACTCTTCTGATCTTCCAGTTGGCTCTTTAAGTCTTGGATATGGGCCTTTAGATCTTGAGTTGAAGCAGTTTGGAATCTTCAGTGGGCTCAGCTTTACTTGCAGAGAAAGTGTGAAGTAGGGATGGACTTTGGCTTGGACGTTAGTGGCGTTAACGTAATTGAAAATGTGGGTTTGAGAACGTTAGTGACAATCACCTTTTGCACTAACGTTCCTAGCCCAAGATGAGTTACGTTAACTTCAACGTTAGTGGCACTAACGTGACCACTAACGTTGCCTCTTGGTCCATTGTGAGCGTTATTGGCGTTTACCTTTGCCAATAATGTTGCCCTTAGCCCCTTTTTCTCACGTTAGAGTCCACGTTAGTATAACTAACGTGGCTCTTACCGTGGGCATACCTTAGCCTCGAGAGCGTTAGTGACACTTACCTTTGTCACTAACGCTCCAAACGCCCCTTCTCACGTTAGTGCCCACGTTAATTGTCTTAACGTGGCCACTAACGTGGTGGTGATTGCCATCTCCAACGTTAGTGACAAAGGTGAGTGTCACTAACGTTAGCGATTCCTTGCTCCTTCCACGTTAGATTTCACGTTAACCAAGTTAACGTGGCTCTTAACGTAGCCAATATGCGCTTAGTCCAACGTTAGGGACAAAGGGGAGTGTCACTAACGTTAGCGATTCCTTGCTCCTTCCACGTTAGATTTCACGTTAACCAAGTTAACGTGGCTCTTAACGTAGCCAATATGGGCTTAGTCCAACGTTAGTGACAAAGGTGAGTGTCACTAACGTTGGCATTATCTTCCTCTTCCACGTTAGAGTTCACGTTAGCTGTGTTAACGTGACTCTTAACGTGGCCAATTGCCTTTTTGGAGTGTTAGTGGCACTTACTTTTACCACTAATGCTTGGAGCTTCCTTTTCTTCCATGTTAACTGCCACGTTAATGTAGTTAACGTGGAAATTAACGTGGGCTATGATGGCTTCGAAGACGTTATTGGCGATCACTTTTCTTATTAACGTTGCAAGCTAGATCCCATTCCACGTTAGTGGTCACGTTAGTTAGACTAACGTGGCTACTAACGTGGCTACTAACGTGGCTTTTCCTTGCTTCCTTTGTCCTGAAATCAAGCAAATAAAGTGCATCAAAGCTCTAATCCAAGTTATGAGTCATGCATCATCCAATTTGTCATTAAATTCATGCATAATTCTCATGAAATCATATAAAATTCACAATGTTGCTTGAATCAAGATGTAAGTAAAATTCTACCCAAAACTTGCTTAATTCCTAAGAAAATGCATGAAACTACCCTAAAACAATAAAGAAAAGGTCAGTGAAACTGGTCGAAATGCCCTGGCATCATGAGCTTGGAAGTATGGACAGAGGCGTCGAGAAGTTAATATGAGAGCGTAGGCGAACTTTTTTATCTTTTGATAGTTTAGTTTAACCCCTTGTAGAGCTTTACTGATGAAGTAGATGGGTTGTTGCCCACTTTCGTCCTCTCTAACTAGTGCTGAGGCTATTGCTTGATTTCCTATGGCGAGGTATAATATGAGCTCTTCACCTTCCCGAGGTCGGGTAAGGACAGGTGGTTGTCCCAGAAAACTCTTGAAATCTTGGAAGGCTTGTTCGTATTCTGGGGTCCACTAGAACCTCTGTCCCTTCCTTAAGGTTGCAAAGAAGGGGAGAGATCTTAGGGCTGATATGGCTAGGAATCTAGATAGAGCGGCTAGTCTTCCATTAAGCTGCTGGACGTCTTTGACATAGGTCGGACTTTTCATGTGAAGTATAGTCTAGCACTTATCTAGGTTTGCTTCAATTCCTCTTTGGGTGAGCATGAAGCCCAAGAATTTGCCAGCTTCTATCGTGAAGGTGCACTTTGCTGGGTGATAAACCACTATTTTATGGTTTATCTTGTGCTCAATTGAGTGATTTTTATCAAGTCCTTGCACACTTATTCATACGAATTGCATGATTTTACAATTCCTTCCTAGTTTTGTTCCATAATTGAAAACTTGCTTCCTAAGCCTTTAAATTGTGTATTTTAATTCCCCCTTTATACCATTCGATGCCGTAATCTGTGCGTTAAGTGTTTTTAGGCTTTATAGGGCAGGAATGGCTTAGAGGATGGAGAGGAAGCTTGCATAAATGGAAGTACCACAAGAAATAAAGGAGATAACCAGCGAAAAGCGACGTGCACGCATGGACGACGCGTGCGCGTGAATCGGAGTCCGCAGGTGACGCATGCGCATGCTTGACGCGTACGCGTAATACGCGAAGTTGACCAGCGACGCGTACGCGTGACTGACGCGTACGCGTGAGATGCGCAACCTGCAGTAATTGCAGAAAATGCTGGGCGCAATTTTGAGCCGAGTTTGGACACAGTTTCCGGCCTAGAAACACAGACTAGAGCCAGGGGACAAGCAGAGACTCAACAGACATTCTCATTCACATAGTTTTAGTTTTAGTTTTGAATCTTAGAGAGAAATCACTCCTCCTCTAGGTTTTTTACACATTCATAGATTTCTAGTTTTATAGTTTTATGCTTTTGCTTTGGATTTTGAGAAGAGTCACTACCTCCGTTGAAGTTGTTATTATTTTAGTTTGCTTTCTTATTCCTTTACTCTTTTGATTACTTATTGACCCTGTTCAGATATGTATGTTGCATTTTGGGATTTATTAATGCAAAGGACTACTTTTACTTTTAATTAATTTTCAATTCCTATTTTATTTAATTTATCATGTCTTCTTCTTGTATGTTTGTGAACGTTATATTCATGTCAATGGAGTAAACTCCTAACTTGACTTGGGGGTTGATTAAAAGGAGACCCTTGAGTTGGAATACTCAAGTGTTAATTTTAATTGAAAGTTGTTGGCTGACTCTAGTCTCTAACTCTAATCCTTCCTTGGAGAGAGGATTAGGACCTGAGGTTTATAGTTGGTTAGTTAGTTACTTGACTTTCCCTTATCAGGTAAGGGATGACTAAGTAGAACAATAACCTCTTAATATTACACTTGGGAAAATCCAACAAGGATAGAACTTCCAATTAATCATTCCCCCGGTCAAGGCTTTTTAATTGATTATATAAATTCTCTTGCTAATTCTCATTGCTTTAATTTACAGTCATTTACTTTTCTGTTCTTCAACTCTTAAAAATTCTTGGAAAACTCCTAACTAATAAAATAGCACTCTTTTCTCAACTCGTTGGGAGACGACCTGGGATTCATACTCCCAGTATTTTATTCTAAAGTTTGTGACAACCCTTTCTAAATTGATAAGCGGATTTTTGCTGGTTAAGAATTGTACTTGCAATGCTGTTCTTACTATAATTTCTTAATAGGCTGATTTCCGCTCGCATCAATTTTTGGCGCCGTTGCCGGGGAGTTACAATTGCGTGCTAAATTATTAGTTGTTGTACATATTTTTAATTTTTGCATATTTTATTTTATTTTATTACCATGAGCTGTATGTTTCTTTCATTGAATGACGCGTTCTCTGCCTGACCCGAGCTTAGCCGCATTTGATCCTGAAATTGAAAGAATTCTTTCACGTATTAGGCGAGCTCGGCGTCAGTTAGCTTTTGAGGGTGGTGAAGTGGTTCTTGCCAATTCACCAATCTCATCAGAGGGCAAATCTGAAGCGCTATCTAAGGAAGAAACAAGCTCTTTTTCTACTGATACTATTGATTTATGTGTAGGTAACATGGCACAGCCTAGGAGGATTACTCTCCAGGAAGTTAGAGCTCCAGACTTTACACTGCAACCGTATCAAGCGCGTCACCTAAATCTGGCTACAGATTTTGAACTGAAGACTGTGTTAATCAACTTAATGCCTAAGTTTCATGGCATACCTGCTCAGGAGCCTATCAAGCACCTCAGGGATTTTCAGACAGCCTGTTCTACTGTTAGGCGTCATGGTGCAGATGAGACTTCTATTCTGCTAACCGCCTTCCCATTTTCTCTTGAGGAAAAGGTGAGGGAGTGGTACTACACTCAACCTAAAGCAGTTGTTACTAACTGGGACATGCTCAGGAGAGAATTCCTGGAAAAATACTTTCCAGCTGAAGTTACTGATAGACTGAGGAAGGAGATTTCTTGCATTGTTCAAGGCGAATCAGAGACTCTCTATGAGTATTGGGAGCGCTTCAGGAATCTTCTGGACGCATGCCCTCACCACATGATTGACAAGTTGGTGTTGATCAGCTACTTCACACAAAGCATGAAGCCTCAGGATAAAACTACATCGGATAGTGCGAGTAATGGTTCTCTGAAAAAGTACAAGACCGCGGATGAAGCGTGACAACTGATCATTGATCTAGCAGAATCTACTCGGAACGGGAGGCACAGGAACAACCATCCCAAGGCTGTTGCAGAGGTTTCCTCTAGCAATGAGACTACTGCTTTCACACAGGCTATATGTGAGATGACCAACCTACTGAAGTAGATACAGCTGAATCAACAACAACCTCAGCCTCCCCCACAACAACAAAGTCAACAGTTGGTTCCTCAAAGAGTATGCGGAATATGTGCTGATTATACTCATTACACTGATGAGTGTCCGCAACTCCAACAAGAAGACAACACCTTGGCAGCTACTCATAATTTTTATGACCGCTCGAATCAAGGATACAATCAACAAGGCGGCAATTATAACCAAGGTAGAACCTACAATCAAGGTTGGCAAGACAACTCTAACCATGGATGGAAAGATAATTCCAACCAGGAATGGAGGGACAACTACAACAGAGGAGGCAGAGACAACAATGGAAATTAGAGGTGGAACAACAACAACAACAACAACAGACAGCAGAACTAGAACCAGCCTTACAGAGCACCTTACCAAAGGCAGTCCCAAGCACCTCAGAACACCCTCAAATCACTTACCCCCCTTCTTCTTCTAATGATGAGATGCTTCGCACTATGATGCAAGACATTCATAATACAGTTAACTCTACCATGAACGGTCTAAATGCTATTTTACAAGCTCTCGTCTCCCGGATGGATTCACTATTTGCCTCCAACAATCAACCTGCAAGCTCCAGTACACTTCTATCTCAGCCTATACCCAACCCTAAAGGAGGAATCAACGCCATTACTTTGAGGTCCGGGACTACACTACCAGAGAGGAGTCATGCGGAGCCAAGCTTAAAAGATGACACTCCAGTTGAAAGTACTGTGGAAGTAGAGGATGCTAAAGAAGAAGATGTAGTACAAGACTTGGTTGAAGAAGAAGCAGCTCAATCTAGGAATGGAGCACCAAGAGACGCAGAAGCTGCGAGTGGCGCCAGAGTGGCACCATTCCTATTCTATTTCCACACCTTGCTAGGAAGCCCAGAAAGCAGGTGGAACTAGACCCTAAAATGGTAGAAATTTTTAAAAAGGTTGAGGTAACCATTCCACTTTTTGATGCCATTCAGCAGGTACCTAGATATACTAAGTTTCTAAAAGATTTGTGCATGCATAAAGATAAATTAAGTGAATTAGAAACTATTCCTCTAGGTAGCTCCTTATCTGCTTTAGTGGGTGATATACCTGAAAAATGTAGTGACCCAGGTCTATGCATGGTTACTGTTCCAAGGGTTACCTGAAACTGTAAGTCGATCTCGGATGAGATCTTCTGTAGGGGTCGGAGATGACGTGTCCAGCTGATGGGTGGTGGCCGGAGCTGTCGTGTCCGACTTGTTAGACTGGCTGCACTACTGATCCTTGATCACCGGAAGGTGGGGGGTACCTGCAAGAGACTCCGATGCTTAAGTTAGCATGGGTATTAAACAGGTTTTTTAGTAGAATCAGAGTATGAGTTATACCTTGGTGCTCCAGTGTATCTATAATGGTGTAGAGTGACCTTTTTAGATAAGATAAGTTAGTTATCTTATCTTATCTTATCTTTGAGTTGAGGTCAGCTTATTTTCAAGGGAACCGCCCTTATCTCTATAGGATTGGACTGCCTTTGGATTTGGGTCGTGTTCCTCTATTTGGGCCCCTTACTAGGCTTTCCTGTCGATTTGACCGACCTCTTTGAGAAGAGGTCGGATAACCTGACCTGAGGAGGTCGGTCGCTTTATTACTGAACATCCCGGATCGGATAGCTCGACCCAGGATGTGAACAGTGCCCCTGCTTGAGCTCGGTCTTCTGCTTTGAGGTCGAGTCCTTGACTTCGATCTTTCTCTAGTGAAGCCGAACTCGAGCATTTTGTCGATTCCTTTCTTTGTAGAACCTTTTTTTTGAATGTGGAACGTCTTCCTCTAAAAGCGCGCGCTTTTATATCAGCGCTTTGTTCTTGGGAACGTGCGAGAGTTTAATACCTTCATTAATTGGTATTAATTGCCCCGTTTTCCTTGGCTTTTATTTTGAATTTTTGCAATCAGAAACGGTTTCTCTCTTTCATTTTTCTTTGTAACTTCTCCCTTCGTTCTCTCGCTTTCTATTTTTTGCCTACATTTTGCCTTTCTTGCGTTGCGGCGTCATTCAGCGATTTTGCGGGCGATTCCATCTTTCCATCTTCAACCTTCCTCGAAGCTTCTCCATTTGTTCAGGTTGGTTTTTCTTTCTTTGTGCCTCTCTCGTCATTTTTGCCTTCGATTTTTGATAGGGTTTCGATTTTCTCTTGAAGTATGAATCTTTTCGCATTGTGCCTGCTTGTTTGCTGCTTAAGAGTTTTCTTTTTGCTTTTGAAATGGTCCCTGTGCATTCCTGGGGCTCACGTTGCTTGTTTTCTTTGAAAGATTGTTCCTTTTGTCATGCTGATTGCTTATACTGATGAATTCTGTCATTTTGCTTTTTCTAGGGGTTTTTTTTTTCTTGGAAAAGGTGGCATCTTTGATGACTTTTTCTTTGATATGCTTTGCCATTGTGTTTGTTGATAAGCTAAGACTATGAATTTGGAATATAGCTGTTTTGGCTTTGTCTGATTTGTAGCTTTCTGGGATGCATGCTGCTTTCTTTTTCACTTTAAAGAGTTTTTCTCGTTAGCTTTGTAGGTTTTTCCTAAATCCTTGTTCCCTAACTGCCTCCAAAGGACGCCCCTGGACCTTTCTGTGCGGGTTCTGGGATTTTCCTTTTGTTGTTTGTGTCATCTGAATCATATTAGTCGAGTTGTTTTGTCCTTCGTCCGAGATGGTTTTTAGTAATCCGATCTTCTTTTCTTGTTGTAGGATTAGTTGGCCTCATGTCTTCTTGCAAAAATATTGTTGAGACGTCTTCCCAAGTCCATGAGGGCATGGCTGATTGGGTGGATTCTATGATTTTGTTGTGTATTTCTTTGGTTGACTCTGAGTTCTGTCAGCAACTTAGACAATTTCATAAGATCTGTGGTAGTGGTGGTGATGAAAAGAACTATGAACTTGTATCTCCGAGTTCTGAGGAGAGGGTCTATTTCTCTACTCGAATTGCCGGAGAGCGCCCTTTTTTCTACACCTACGACTTCTTTTTTAGTCAAATGAGTATTACTCTTCCTTTCACCAATTTTGAGACCAACTTGTTATGGTCATGTAATGTTGCTCCTTCCCAACTTCACCCCAATTCCTGGGGTTTCATAAAAATTTTTCAATTGTTGTGTCATGGATTTGGTATTCCTGCTTCACAATCTCTTTTCTTCTATCTCTTTGTTTTGACGAAGCCTGGGGTAGTAAAGAAGAAAGCCGCTTGGGTTTCTTTCCGAGCTTCCCAGGGAAAGAAGGTCTTCTCCATGTTTGACGAATCTTTTTGTGATTTTAAAAATTACTTTTTTAAGGTCCGAGCTGTTGAAGGAGCTCGGCCCTTCTTTCTGGATGAAAATGATGAGCCTGCCTTTCCCTTGGAATGGCAAAAGGATGTGAGAGTATCCAGATATACATGGGAAATGTTGGATGAGGCTGAGCAAGCTTTCATGATTGTTCTGGAAGAACACTGGGGCCAGCCTCCCCATCTCGACACAAAGAAATTTTTAACCAATCCCTCTCTTCTCCAAACTGAGCTGGGTAGTATTTTGATTTTCCTCTTTTGTCTGCTCCTATATTATTTGCAAACTCTTTTCCGATTTGTGACTTGATACTTTACTGTTGTGTTTTACTTGCAGAGATGATTAAGAATAATGAATCTATGAAGGCCTTTAAAAGGGTGAGGAAAGCTACCGTAGCCCAAAACGTCTCGGCCAAGGCGGCTGGGGAGAGATCATCCCAGGCCCAGTCAAAGCCGGCCGTTCCAAGCTCACCTAGGGCGAGGAAGGTAATCCTGACTCCCCGGGTTCGTTTGGTTGATCCTTCCCAAGCCTCTGTTGCCACTTCTGGCGCTCCTCCCAACAAAAAGCAAAAAATAATTGAGCCTTTCAACCTTGATGCCCCTGATTTTGACGCGGTCGAGTTCGTAGATCAGCAGATCGGTCCTTATTGTGCCCTCCCTATGGATGATGTATCACTCCTTCGCCATTTGGACTTTATAACTCGGAGTAGTGTTAAGATGGCGCACATGGGAGCTGCCTTGTACCGAACTGCCCAAAATCTTCCTCTTCATGCCACTAAAGCCTTCATGGAGGAGGCTAAACAGGAGTTTGATCGGATGAAGGGCTTGAAGGAGGAGCTCGAAGTGAAAGTGACCAAACTGGAGAAGGAGCTGGAGAGCGAGAAGGCTAGCTCCCTTGCTTTGGCAGCTTCTGTGAGGTTAGCCGAGGACATGACTTTAAGGCATAAAGACAGCTACGTTACATCCTATCGGGAGGTAATGCATCTGAGGGAGGAGTTGGAATCTGCCCGAGCTGATTACTCAGAGCTCCAGGGTCATCTTGTCGCAGCGTGAATGCTGCTTATGAGAACCTGAAAGAGCAAGTTCGAATTCTGGCTCCCGAGGTCAACCTTTCTCTCTTCAGCCTAGACAATGTTGTGAGGGATGGTAAGATTGTCCCTGATGACCCGGATGATGATGATGTCGAACCTCCCCCTGCGCCTACTGCCAAAGTGTCAACTTCTACAGTTCCTTCAGTTGAGATCGGTCATCCCGTATTCGATCCGGACTGTCAAATCCTGAATCGGGATGATGGGACCGTGGATGCTGTGCCCATTCAAACTCACCCTCCTTCACTCCGTGCTGATGCTACCGGGAAGGCTTCTGATGTTTAACTGAACTTTTTTATCTTGATTGTGTAGATAGCCCGACTTGTGGGCTTTTAAACTCTTTATTTTGTAAATTTCATTTTACTGACTGTTGACACTTGTTTAGTTGCTTGTTTAGCAACTTTAGGCTGAAAAACAAAAAATAGCTTCCAAGTTCTTGGGGCTGATTTGGGTAGCACCTTTGAATTTGTTTTTATCACAACTTCGCGCCTTTAGTATCATGTCGATCTTTATCTCGTCTAGGCACTTTTTCTAGGCTTTTGGTAGTGCTAGAGCCTTGTTGCTCGATCTTTTTGAGTTGCTTTTGTGCTTGTGGCTTTGATTCCTTTGAGGCAACAAACAAAAATCCTGTTTTGTTTGGACCTTTTGTGAGGTCTCTGCCAAGTATTACTTTTTGTAGCCTTCGCACTTTATGTGGGTCGACTTCGTCATGTCGGGTCCTTCCTTATGTGGACCGACTTCGTCATGTCGGATCAAGTTATTTCGTAATCCTATTTCTTGGACTTTTGTTCAAGTCTCTTTCAGGGATTACTTCTATAAATTTATGTTTTGGGCCGACTTCGTCATGTCGGGCCCTTCTAAGTTATTTTTGTAATCCTCTTTCTTGGACCTTGTTCAGGTCTCTTTCAGGGATTACTTCTATAACTTTATGTTTTGGGCCGACTTCGTCATGTCGGGCCCTCCTAAGTTATTTTTGTAATCCTCTTTCTTGGACCTTGTTTAGGTCTCTTTCAGGGATTACTTCTATAACTTTATGTTCTGGGCCGACTTTGTCATGTCGGGCCCTCCTAAGTTATTTTTGTAATCCTCTTTCTTGGACCTTGTTCAGGTCTCTTTCATGGATTACTTCTATAACTTTATGTTTTGGGCCTACTTTGTCATGTCGGGGACCTTCTAAGTTATTTTTGTAATCCTCTTTCTTGGACCTTGTTCAGGTTTGGGCCGACTTCGTCATGTCGAGCCCTTCTAAGTTAAAGTAATCCTCTTTTATAGGGTTGGCCAGACCTCTTTCCAGGGTTTACTTATAACTTGGTTTAACTTGGTCCGACTTCTTAACGTCGGCCAGTCTTTTAAGTTATTATTTAGCAATCCATCAGGCCCTCGTCAGGTCCTTTCTCCGGATCACTTTCGATAACTTCTTGCATTATTCTGTTTTCATCTTTGCCGATTTGTAGAAGGCGGGTTAAATCCTCATTTAGTCGACCTTTAGATGAATCTGGTTTTCATCTCTGTTGGTCTTTATCGTGATCGTGCAGTGAATTTGTTTTTAACTTTCTGCCAATCTGTCGCTTTATAATCGGATGATGAATATTTCAGATTAATGCGTCTTGAAAACTTTGTAGAACGTCTAATATTTTTTATTTAAAAGAGAATGAAAATATGTACATATAGAGTTTTTATCTTTTTGAGTCGGACAATTTCTGGATCTCAACTTGGTGCCTCATTAAAAAACCTTTTCAGGAAAAAGAGTGCATCCTATGATGAGATCTTTTACCTTCTCTAGCTATAGTACCTTCTTAGGTTGCAGGCGTGCCACGATCTAGGAAGCTCTCGCCTGTCGAGTTCGGATAGCCTGTAGTAGCCCTTCCCAAGTACTTCTATGACTCGGTAGGGTCCTTTCCAGTTTACTGCCAGCTTTCCTTCTCCGGGTCGAGTTGTTCCGATGTCATTTCGGATTAGGATGAGATCATTCTCAGCGAAACCTCTTGGCACTACTTTTTGATTATATCTGGAAGCCATTCGACGTTTTAGTGCTTCTTCCCTAATCCGAGCTCTTTCTTGGATCTCAGGAAGTAGGTCGAGTTCTTCCCTTTGAAGTTGGAAGTTGGCTTCTTCATTGTAACAGACCATTCTAAGCGACCCTTCCTCGATCTCTACTGGGATCATTGCCTCCGTTCCGTATGTTAATCGGAAGGGTGATTCCTTTGTGGTGGAATGTGGCGTTGTTCGATATGCCCATAGGACTTGTAGGAGTTCTTCGGCCCAAGCTCCCTTTGCATCTTGTAATCTCTATTTTAGCTCAGCCAGTATGACTTTGTTGACCGCTTTGGCTTGTCCATTGGCTTGGGGATGTTCGACGGAGGTGAACTGGTGTTTTATGTTCAAGTCGGCCATTAACTTTCTGAAGCCTGCATCTGTGAATTGGGTGCCATTGTCTGTGGTGATGGAGTATGGAACCCCGAACCTTGTGACGATGTTCTTATATAGGAATTTCCGGCTTCTTTGAGCGGTGGCGTTGGCTAGGGGCTCTGCCTCGATCCATTTTGTGAAGTAGTCTACCCCTACTATGAGGAATTTAACTTGTCCCGATCCATGGGAAAAGGGTCCGAGAAGATCGAGTCCCCATTTTGCAAATGGCCAAGGTGAGGTTACGCTGATGAGCTCTTCTGGTGGGGTGATGTGAAAGTTGGCATGTTTCTGGCATGGTGGACATGTCTTTACAAATTCTGTAGCTTCCTTTTGTAGAGTTGGCCAATAAAATCCCGCCCGAAGTACTTTTTTGGTGAGAGCTTGTGCTCCGAGATGATTGCCACAAATGCCACTGTGTACTTCCTCTAAAGCTTCCCTTGTGTTGGAGGTCGGCACACATTTTAATAATGGTATTGAAATCCCTCTTTTGTATAAGGTGTTGTTTATGATAGTGCAGTATTGTGCCTCCCGTTTCAACCTCTTTGCCTCCTTTTCATCTGTGGGGAGTGTTTCTGTTTTGAGGTAGTTAATTATGGGGGTCATCCATCCTTGATCCTGACCTGTAATGGCTAGGACTTTTTCCTCTTCCGAGATTGACGGGTTTTGTAGCATTTCCTGGATGAGGCTTCTATTGTTGCCCCCTGTTTTGGTGCTGGCTAGTTTTGAGAGTGCGTCAGCTCGGGCATTTTGTTCGCAGGGTATGTGGCGGATCTCATATTCCCCGAGTTGTTCGAGATGTTCCCTGATTTTATCCAAATACTTTTTCATGGTGGGATCCTTGGCTTGGTAGCTCCCTGTTATTTGTGAGGTGACTACTTGTGAGTCGCTGAAGATGATGAGTTTTTGGGCTCCAACCTCCTTAGCCAGCTTCAAACCAGCTAGTAGTGCTTCATATTCTGCCTGGTTGTTTGAGGTAGGTAACCCGAACTTGAGGGAAAGCTCAATTTGGGTTCCTTGGTTGCTTTCAATTATCACACCTACGCCATTTCCAGTTTTATTCGAGGAACCGTCCGCGCAAATATTCCATTCTATGGGGTCTCCGTAGTGTCTGTAAATTCTGCAATAAAGTCGGCTAAGTATTGTGATTTGATGGCTCTCCGAGCTTCGTATTGAAGGCCGAACTCGGATAACTCGACTGCCCATTGTAGAATTCTGCCTGCTAGATCTGTTTTCTGCAATATCCCTTTTATGGGCTAGTTGGTCCGAACCTTAATGGTGTGAGCTTGGAAGTACGGGCGAAGTCGTCGAGATGTTAGTATGAGAGCATAGGCAAACTTTTCTATTTTTTGGTAGTTCAGCTCGGATCCTTGTAATGCTTTACTGATGAAATATACGGGTTGTTGCCCACTGTCTTCTTCTCGAACTAGTGCCGAGGCTACTGCCCGACTCCCTACCACGAGGTATAATATGAGTGGTTCTCCTTCTCGTGGCCGAGATAGGATAGGTGGCCGTCCTAGAAACCTTTTGAAATCGTGGAAGGCTTGTTCGCACTCCGTTGTCCATTCGAACTTCTTTTATTTCCTTAGAGTAGCATAGAAGGGAAGAGATATTATCGCTGATCCTGCTAGGAATCTGGATAAGGCTGCCAGTCTCCCGTTGAGTTGTTGTACCTCTTTGACACAAGTTGGGCTTTTCATGTTGAGTATGGCCTGGCATTTATCCGGATTTGCCTCAATTCCTCTTTGTGTGAGCATAAAACCTAAGAACTTGCCTGCTTCTACTGCAAAGGTGCATTTTGCAGGATTGAGTCGCATGCCATGCTTCCTTATAGTATCGAACACTCAGACCAGGTCGGACAATAATGTCTCTTCACTTTGTGTTTTTATTAACATGTCGTCCACGTAGACTTCCATGACTTTTCCGATATGATCTGAAAAGACTTTATTCATTAGCCTTTGATAAGTAGCTCCCGCATTCTTGAGACCAAAGGGCATCACAATGTAGCAATAATTTGCTTTTGGTGTTAAAAACGAGGTCTTTTCTTGATCTGGTGGATACATAGGGATTTGATTGTTTCCGGAATATGGATCCATAAACGAGAGGTATTTATATCCGGAGGAGGCATCTACCAGAGCGTCGATACTTGGGAGTGGATAAGGGTCTTTTGGGCAGGCTTTGTTGAGATCTGTATAGTCGGTACACATTTGCCACTTCCCGTTTGATTTTTTTTACCAAGACGACATTAGCTAACCATAGTGGGTACTTGACTTCTCTTATGAATCCTGCCTCCAGCAGAGCTTGTACCTGCTCTTCCACAGCTTGGGATTGTTCGGGTCCGAGCTTTCTACGCCTCTGTTGTACTGGCCGAGATCCAGGGTATACTGCTAGCTTATGACACATTAACTTGGGGTCTATGCCTGGCATGTCTGCAGCCTTCCATGCAAAGAGATCGGCGTTTTCTCGTAAGAATTGCACGAGTGATTCTTTTATGTCTCCTTTTAGAATCGTGCCAATATTGGTTATTTTGTCCGGGATGTCTCCGATCTGGACTTTTTCTACTTCACCTTCAGGTTGTGGACAGAGTTCTTCTCACCTCTGAACTCCACCAAGTTCGATTGTGTGGAATTCTTCTCCTCTGCCTCTGAGGTTTAGACTTTCGTTATAACAGCAGCACGACATCTTCTGATCTGCTTTTATCGTAGCTATCCCTTCTGTAGTTAGGAATTTCATGCATTGATGTGGAGTTGAAACTATTGCGCTGAGTTGATTTAATGTTGTCTGACCTATTAGGGCGTTGTAGGCTGAACTCACGTCGACCACGATGTAGTCTATTTTGAGTGTCCTGGATTGGTTTCCTTTTCCGAAGGTTGTGTGTAGCGGGACGTATTCCAGTGGTTGCACTAGAGTGTCTCTCAGTCCGAATAGGCTGTTTGGATATGCTTTGAGTTCTTTATCTTCCAGGCCGAGCTTGTCGAAGGCAGTTTTAAATAAGATGTTGGCGGAGCTCCCTTGGTCTATCAGTGTGCGGTAGAGATTTGCATTTCCCAGTATAATGGTGATGACCATGGGTTTGTCGTGTCCTGAGATGATGCCGGATGCATCTTCCTTGGTAAACGTAATTGCGGGTTGATGAGCGGATAATTTATACGCTTTTTGGCATTGTTTTTACATAGTTTTCAGTATGATTTTGTTAGTTTTTAGTATATTTTTATTGGTTTTTAATTAAAAATCACATTTCTGGACTTTACTATGAGTTTGTGTATTTTTCTGTGATTTTAGGTATTTTCTGGCTGAAATTGAGGGACCTGAGCAAAAATCAGATTCAGAGGTTGAAGAAGGACTACAGATGCTGTTGGATTCTGACCTCCCCACTCAAAGTGGATTTTCTGGAGCTACAGAACTCCAACTGGCGCGCTTCCAATTGAGTTGGAAAGTAGACATCCAGGGCTTTCCAGCAATATATAATAGTCCATACTTTGCCTGAGTTTAGATGATGCAAACTGGCGTTGAACGCCAGTTCCATGTTGCAGTCTAGCGTTCAGCGCCAGAAACAAGTTGCAAAGTGGAGTTCAACGCCAGAAACACATTACAAACTGGCGTTCAACTCCAAGAATGACCTCTCCACGTGTAAACTTCAAGCTCAGCCCAAGCACACACCAAGTGGGCCCCGAAAGTGGATTTCTGCATCATTTACTCATTTCTGTAAACCCCAGTAACTAGTTTAGTATAAATAGGACTTTATGCTATCTTTGTAAGGGATCTTTGATTAGTTTTATGCTATCTTAGACTTTCATGGGGGCTGGCCATTCGGCCATGCCTGAACCTTCATCACTTATGTATTTTCAACGGTAGAGTTTCTACACATCATAGATTAAGGTGTGGAGCTCTGCTGTTCCTCATGAATTAATACAAAGTACTACTGTTTTTCTATTCAATTCAACTTATTCCGCTTCTAAGATATTCATTCGCACTTCAACATGAATGTGATAATCGTGACACTCATCATCAGTATCTCTTGGATTTCTTAACCACTTTCGTTCTACCTTCGATTGAATGAGTATCTCTTGGATTTCTTAATCAGAATCTTCGTGGTATAAGTTAGAACCCATGGATGGCCATTCTTGAGATCCAAAAAGTCTAAACCTTGTCTGTGGTATTCCGAGTAGGATCCGGGAAGGGATGGCTGTGACGAGCCTCAAACTCGCGAGTGCTGGGTGTAGTGACAGACGCAAAAGGATGGTGAATCGTATTCCAATATGATCGAGAACCTCCAGATGATTAGCCATGCAGTGATAGTGCATCGGACCATTTTCACAGAGAGGATGGGAAGTAGCCATTGACAATGGTGATGCCCTACAGAAAGCTTGCCATGGAAAGGAGTAGGAATGATTGGATGAAGACAGCAGGAAAGCAGAGGTTCAGAGGGACAAAAGCATCTCTATACGCTTATCCGAAATTCTCACCAATGAATTACATAAGTACCACTATCCTATTTTATATTTTATTTATTTTCATCCACTATAATTTCTTAAAACAATTTAATCCGCCTGACTGAGATTTACAAGATGACCATAGGTTGCTTCATACCAACAATCTCCGTGGGATTCGACCCTTACTCACGTAAGGTATTACTTGGACGACCCAGTGCACTTGCTGGTTAGTTGCGCGAAGTTGTGAAGTTATGTTTGGACCATGGTATTGTGCACACGCTTTTGGAGCCAATGCCAGGGAATCAATTTCGAACAACAATTTCACATCTAGATCACAATTTCGCACACTAAATTTTTGGCGCCGTTGTCGGGGATTGTTCGAGTTTGGACAACTGAAAGTTCATCTTGTTGCTCAGATTAGGTAATTTTTTTTTAATTTTAAGCTTTTTATTTCTTATTTTCAAAAAATACAAAAAAATAATTTCTTCTTTTTCGTTTTTTTTTCCAATTAGTTTTCGAAAAATAAAAAAAAAATTAACAAAATCATAAAATCAAAAATAATTTGATGTTTCTTGTTTGAGTCTAGAGTCAAGATTTAAGTTTAGTGTCAATTGAATCTTTTTAATTTTCTAAAAATTATTTTCGAAAATTCATGCATTGCATTTTTCATGATCTTCAAGTTGTTCTTGGCCAGTCTTCTTGTTTGATCTTCATATTTTCTTGTTTTGTGTCTTTCCTTGTTTTTCATATGCATTCTTGAATTATTAATGTCTAAAGAATAAAAATTTTTAAGTTTGGTGTCTTGCATGTTTATCTTTTCTTAAAAATTTTCAAAAATAAGTTCTTGGTGTTGTTCATCTTGACATTCAAAGTGTTCTTGGTGTTCATCTTGATATTCATAGTGTTCTTGCATGCATCACATGTTTTGATCCAAAAATTTTCATGCATTGAGTAAATTTTGTGTTTTTCTCTTTCATCATTAAAAATTCAAAATTAAAAAAAATATCTTTCCCTTTTTCACTCATAAATTTTCGAAAATTTGAGTTGACTTTTTCAAAACTTTTTAAAATTTAGTTGTTTCTTATGAGTCAAATCAAATTTTCAATTTGAAAATCCTATCTTTTTCAAAATCTTTTTCAAAAATCAAATCTTTTTCATTTTTTCTTATTTATTTTCGAAAATTATAAAAATATTTTTCAAAAATCTTTTTCTTAATTCTATCTCATAATTTTCGAAAATATTACTAACAATTAATGTGATTGATTCAAAAATGTAAAGTTTGTTACTTGCCTAATAAGAAAGGTTCAATCTTTAAATTTTAAAATCAAATCTTTTTGTTTTTTGTTAGTCAAGTAATCAACTTTAATTTTCAAAATCAAATCTTTTTAAATTTCTTTTTCAAACCTTTTTCAAAATAATTTTCAATCATATCTTTTTCAATTTTAATCATATCTCTTTCGAAATGAAAATTAAAATCCTTTCTAACTTCTTTTCTAACTTCCTATCTTTTCAAAATTTGACTTTCAAATCTTTTTCAATCAATCTTATCTTTTTGTTTCAATCACATCTTTTTTCAATCTTATCTTTCCAAAATTTGATTTTCAAAATCTCTTAACCACTTAACTTTTTGTTTGATTCTTATCTTTTTCAAAACTGCCCAACTAACTTTCTACCTTTAATTTTCGAAAATCCCTCCTTTTTTTTCAAAATTCCTTTTTAATTAACTAATTATTTTAAATTTTAATTTTTAATTTAATTTCAAACTTTGATTTTTGAAATTTAACTTTAATTTTTAATTTTTATTTTAATTAATTTTTGAAATTCTCTCACCTCTCTCTCATCTTCTTCTATTTATTTAATTACTTACTAACACTTCTCCTCATCTCATATCTCTGCTCCTATCCTCACCCTTGTGTTTGGATTATCCATTCTTCTTCACTCTTATTCCCTTTCTTCTTCTACTAACAACAAGGGAACCTCTATACTGTGGTAAAAAGGATCCTTATTATTATTTTCTGTTCCCTTCTTTTTCATATGAGCAGGAGCAAGGACAAGAACATTCTTGTTGAAGCAGACCCTGAACCTGAAAGGACTCTGAAGAGGAAACTGAGAGAAGCTAAAATACAACAATCCAGAAACAACCTTACAGGAATTTTCGAAAAGGAAGAGGAGATGGCAGCCGAAAATAACAATAATGCAAGGAGAATGCTTGGTGATTATACTACACCTACTTCCAAGTTTGATGGAAGAAGCATCTCAATCCCCACCATTGGAGCAAACAATTTTGAGCTGAAACCTCAATTAGTTGCTCTAATGCAACAGAACTGCAAATTCCATGGACTTCCATCAGAAGATCCCTACCAGTTTTTAATTGAGTTCTTGCAGATCTGTGAGACTGTTAAGACTAATGGAGTAGATCCTGAAGTCTACAGGCTCATGCTTTTCCCTTTTGTTGTAAGAGACAGAGCTAGAACATGGTTGGACTCACAACCTAAAGATAGCCTGAACTCTTGGGATAAACTGGTCACGGCCTTCTTGGCTAAGTTCTTTCCCCCTCAAAAGCTGAGCAAGCTTAGAGTGGATGTTCAAACCTTCAAGCAAAAAGATGGTGAATCTCTCTATGAAGCTTGGGAAAGATACAAGCAGATGAGCAAAAGGTGTCCTCCTGACATGCTTTCAGAATGGACCATTCTGGATATATTCTATTATGGTTTGTCTGAGTTCTCCAAGACGTCACTGGACCATTCTGCAGGTGGATCCATTCACCTAAAGAAAATGCCTACAAAAGCTCAAGAACTCATTGACATGGTTGCTAATAACCAGTTCATGTACACTTCTGAGAGGAATCCTGTAAGTAATGGAAGTAATGGGAGAAGAAGGGAGTTCTTGAAATTGATGCTCTGAATGCCATATTGGCTCAGAACAAACTATTGACTCAGCAAGTCAATATGATTTCTCAGAGTCTGAATGGAATGCAAGCTGCATCCAACAGTACTCAAGAGGCATCTTCTGAAGAAGAAGCTTATGATCCTGAGAACCCTGCAATAGCAGAGGTAAATTATATGGGTGAACCTTATGGAAACACCTATAACCCCACATGGAGAAATCACCCAAATTTCTCATGGAAGGATCAACAAAAGCCTTAACAAGGCTTTACTAATGGTGGAAGAAACAGTTTTAACAATAGTAAACCTTTTCCATCATCCACTCAGCAACAGACAGAGAATTCTGAGCAGAATCCATCTAGCTTAGCAAATTTAGTCTCTGATTTATCTAAGGCCACTCTAAGTTTCATGAATGAAACAAGGTCCTCCATAAGAAATTTGGAGGCACAAGTGGGCCAGCTAAGTAAGAAAATCACTGAAACACCTCCTAGTACTCTCCCAAGCAATACAGAAGAGAATCCAAAGAGAGAGTGCAAGGCCATTGATATAACAATCATGGCCGAACCTACAGGGGAGGAAAAGGACGTGAATCCCAGTAAGGAAGACCTCCTGGGACGTCCAGTGATCAACAAGGAGTTTCCCTTTGAGGAACCAAAGGAATCTGAGGCTCATCTAGGGACCATAGAGATTCCAATGAACCTTCTTATGCCCTTCATGAGCTCTGATGAGTATTCTTCTTCTGAAGAGAATGAGGATGTTACTAAAGAGCAAGTTGGCAAGTACCTTGATGCAATCATGAAGCTAAATGCCAAATTATTTGGTAATGAGACTTGGGAAGATGAACTTCCCTTGCTCATCAATGAACTGAGTGATCTGGATCAACTGACATTACCTCAGAAGAAACAGGATCCTGGAAAGTTCCTAATACCTTGTACCATAGGCACCATGACCTTTGAGAAGGCTCTATGCGACCTTGGGTCAGGGATAAACCTCATGCCTCTCTCTGTAATGGATAAACTGGGAATTCTTGAGGTACAGGCTGCCAATTTCTCATTAGAGATGGCAGACAAATCTATGAAGATGGCTTATGGACTAGTAGAGGACGTGCTAGTAAGGGTTGAAGGCCTTTACATCCCTGCTGATTTCATAATCCTAGACACTGGGAAGGATGATGATGAATCCATCATCCTTAGAAGACCCTTCCTAGCCACAGTAAGAGCTGTGATTGATGTAGACAGAGGAGAATTGATCCGTCAACTGAATGAGGACAACCTTGTGTTTAAAACTCAAGAATCTCCTTCTGTAACAATGGAGAGGAAGCATAGAAAGCTTCTCTCAGTACAGAGTCAACTAAAGCCCCCACAGTCAAACTCTAAGTTTGGTGTTGGGAGGCCTCAGCCAAACTCTAAGTTTGGTGTTGGGAGTCTATAAAATTGACCTGATCACCTGTGTGGCTCCATGAGAGCCCACTGTCAAGCTATTGACATTAAAGAAGCGCTTGTTGGGAGGCAACCCAATTTTTATTTATCTAATTTTATTTTTATTGTTCTTTCATGTTTTATTAGGTTCATGATCATGTGGAGTCACAAAATAAATACAAAAATTAAAAACAGAATCAAAAACAGCAGAAGAAAAATCACACCCTGGAGGAAGAACATACTGGCATTTAAACGCCAGTAAGGAGCATCTGGCTGGCGTTCAATGCCAGAACAGAGCATGGATCTGGCGTTGAACGCCAGAAACAAACAACATTCTGGCGTTCAAATGCCAGGAATGCACCCTGAGAAGAGCTGGCGCTGAACGCCAGAAACAAGCATAGAACTGGCGTTCAACGCCAGAAACATGCTGCATCTGGGCGTTGAATGCCCAGAACAAGCATCAAGCATTTGTGGACCCCACAGGATTCCCACCTACCTCTACTCATATTCTTCCCTCTTCTCAACACTCACCATTCCCAATAAATACCCTTCCCCAAAACCCTTCACCAATCACCTCAATCTCTCTTCCCTATTACCCCTTCACCACTTACATCCATCCACTCTTCCCCATAAACCCCACCTACCTTCAAAATTCAAAATTACTTTCCCACCCAAAACCCACCCCATATGGCCGAACCTACTCCCTCTCCCCTCACTATATATACACCTTAATCCCTCCTTCATTTTCACACAACACAACCCTATCTTCTTTACCTTGGCCGAATACACCCCCCTTCCCTCTCCTCCATATTTTCTCTTCTTCTTCTTCTTCTTCTTTTCTTTCTTCTCTTGCTCGAGGGTGAGCAATATTCTAAGTTTAGTGTGGTAAAAGCATAAGCTTTTTGTTTTTCCATTACTGTTGATGGCAACTAAGACCGGAGAAACCTCTAGAAAAGGGAAAGGGAAGACAAAAGCTTCCACCTCCGAGTCATAGGAGATGGAAAGATTCATCTCCAAAGCCCATCAAGACCACTTTTATGATGTTGTGGCCAAGAAGAAGGTGATCCCCGAGGTCCCTTTCAAACTCAAGAAAAATGAGTATCCGGATATCCGAAATGAGATCCAAAGAAGAGGTTGGGAAGTCCTAACCAACCCCATTCAACAAGTCGGAATCCTAATGGTTCAAGAGTTCTATGCCAATGCGTAGATCACTAGGAACCATGATCCAAGTAAGAACCCAAACCCAAAGAATTATCTTACCATGGTTCGGGGGAATTACTTAGATTTTAGTCCGAAAAATGTAAGGCTGGCGTTTAACTTGCCAATGATGGAAAAGAACGCACGCCCCTACACAAGAAGAGTCAACTTTGATCAAAGGTTGGACCAAGTCCTCATGGACATATGTGTGGAACGAGCTCAATGGAAGATTGACTCAAAAGGCAAACCGGTTCAACTGAGAAGATTGGACCTTAAGCCTGTAGCTAGAGGATGGTTGGAGTTCATTCAACGCTCAATCATTCCCACTAGCAACCGGTCTGAAGTTACTGTAGATCGGGCCATCATGATCCATAGTATCATGACTGGGGAGGAAGTAGAAGTTCATGAGATTATACCTCAAGAACTCTACAAGGTGGCTGACAAGTCCTCCACTTTGGCAAGGTTAGCCTTTCCTCACCTCATTTGCCATCTATGCAATTCGGCTGGGATTGACATAGAGGGAGATATCCTCATTGATGAGGACAATCCCATCACTAAGAAAAGAATGGAGCCAACAAGAGAGCCTATTCATGGATCTCAAGGGACGCATGAAGAAGCTCATCACCAAGAAATCCCTGCGATGCCTCAAGGGATGCACTTTCCTCCACAGAATTTTTGGGAGCAAATCAACACCTCCCTAGGAGAATTAAGTTCCAACATGGGACAACTAAGGGTGGAACATCAAGAGCACTCCATCATCCTCCATGAAATTAGAGAAGATCAAAGAGCAATGACAGAGGAGCAACAAAGACAAGGAAGAGACATAGAAGAGCTCAAGGACATCATTGGTTCCTCAAGGAGAAAACGCCACCATCACTAAGGTGGACTCATTCCTTGTTCTTAAATTTTCTATTTTTTCATTTTTTTTATGTTAAATGTTTATTTATGTTTGTGTCTTATTACATGATCATTAGTATCTAAGTTTCTATGCCTTAAAGTAGTGAATATGAATCCATCACCTCTCTTAAATGAAAAATGTTTTAAAAACAAAAGAACAAGAAGTACATGGTTTCGAATTCATCCTTGAAACTAGTTTAATTATTTTGATGTGGTGACAATACTTTTTGTTTTCTGAATGAATGCTTGAACAGTGCATATGTCTTTTGAATTTGATGTTTAAGAATGTTAAATATGTTTGCTCTTGAAAGAATGATGACAAGGAGACATGTTATTTGATAATCTGAAAAATCATAAAAATGATTCTTGAAGCAAGAAAAAGCAGTGAATACAAAGCTTGCAGAAAAAAAAATGATAGCAAAAAAAAGAAAAAAAAAGAGAAAAAGAACAAGCAAGCAGAAAAAGCCAAAAGCTCTTAAAACCAAAAGGCAAGAGCAAAAAGCCAGTAGCCCTTAAAACCAAAAGGCAAGGGTAAATAAAAAGGATCCAAGGCTTTGAGCATCAGTGGACAGGAGGGCCTAAAGGAATAAAATCCTGGCCTAAGCGGCTAAACTAAGCTGTTCCTAACCATGTGCTTGTGGCGTGAAGGTGTCAAGTGAAAACCTGAGACTGAGCGGTTAAAGTCAAGGTCCAAAGCAAAAGCAGAGTGTGCTTAAGAACCCTGGACACCTCTAATTGGGGACTT
>NC_029789.2:94120288-94126002 GCF_000816755.2 Arachis ipaensis
TGGAAAACAAAGTGCTTAGGGCCACGGCCAAGACTCATAAAGTAGCTGTGTTCAATAATCAACATACTGAACTAGGAGAATTAATAACACTATCTGAACTCTGGGTTCCTATAGATGCCAATCATTCTGAACTTCAATGGATAAAGTGAGATGCCAAAACTATTCAAGAGGCAAAAAGCTACAAGTCCCGCTCATCTGATTGGAGCTATGTTTCATTGATAGTTTGGAATTTATAGTATATTCTCTTCTTTTTATCCTATTTGATTTTCAGTTGCTTGGGGACAAGCAACAATTTAAGTTTGGTGTTGTGATGAGCGGATAATTTATACGCTTTTTGGCATTGTTTTTACATAGTTTTCAGTATGATTTAGTTAGTTTTTAGTATATTTTTATTGGTTTTAATTAAAAATCACATTTCCGGAATTTACTATAAGTTTGTGTATTTTTCTGTGATTTCAGGTATTTTCTAGCTGAAATTGAGGGACCTGAGTAAAAATCAGATTCAGAGGTTGAAGAAGGACTGCAGATGCTGTTAGATTCTGACCTCCTTGCACTCAAAGTGAATTTTCTGGAGCTACAGAACTCCAAATGGCGCGATTTCAATTGCGTTGGAAAATTGACATTCAGGGCTTTCCAGCACTATATAATAGTCCATACTTTGTTTGAGTTTAGATGACACAAGCTTGCGTTGAACGCCAGTTCCATGTTGTAGTCTGGCGTTCAGCGCCAGAAACAAGTTGCAAAGTGGAGTTCAATGCCAGAAACATGTTACAAACTGGCGTTCAACTCCAAGAATGATCTCTCCACGTGTAAACTTCAAGCTCAGCCCAAGCATACACCAAGTGGGCCCCGAAAGTGGATTTCGGCATCATTTACTCATTTTTCTGTAAACCCTAGTAACTAGTTTAGTATAAATAGGACTTTATGCTATCTTTGTAAGGGATCTTTGATTAGTTTTATGCTATCTTAGACTTTCATGGGGGCTGGCCATTCGGCCATGCCTGAACCTTCATCACTTATGTATTTTCAACGGTAGAGTTTCTACACACCATAGATTAAGGTGTAGAGCTCTGCTGTTCCTCATGAATTAATACAAAGTACTACTGTTTTTCTATTCAATTCAACTTATTCCGCTTCTAAGATATTCATTCGCACTTCAACATGAATGTGATAATCGTGACACTCATCATCATTCCCTATGAATGTGTGCCTGACAACCACTTTCGTTCTACCTTCGATTGAATGAGTATCTCTTGGATTTCTTAATCAGAATCTTCGTGGTATAAGTTAGAACCCATGGATGGCCATTCTTGAGATCCGGAAAGTCTAAACCTTTTCTGTGGTATTCTGAGTAGGATCCGGGAAGGGATGGCTGTGACGAGCCTCAAACTCGCGAGTGCTGGGCGTAGTGACAGACGCAAAAGGATGGTGAATCCTATTCCAGTATGATCGAGAACCTCCAGATGATTAGCCATGCAGTGACAGCGCATCGGACCGTTTTCACAGAGAGGATGGGAAGTAGCCATTGACAACGGTGATGCCCTACACAAAGCTTGCCATGGAAAGGAGTATGAAGGATTGGATGAAGACAGTAGGAAAGCAGAGGTTCAGAGGGACGGAAGCATCTCTATACGCTTATCTGAAATTCTCACCAATGAATTACATAAGTACCACTATCCTATTTTATATTTTATTTATTTTCATCCACTATAATTTCTTAAAACAATTTAATCCGCCTGACTGAGATTTACGAGATGACCATAGCTTGCTTCATACCAATAATTTCCGTGGGATTCGACCATTACTCACGTAAGGTATTACTTGGACGACCCAGTGCACTTGCTGGTTAGTTGCACGAAGTTGTGAAGTTATGTTTGGACCATGGTATTGTGCACACGCTTTTGGAGCCATTGCCAGGGAATCAATTTCGAACAACAATTTCACATTTAGATCACAATTTCGCACACCACGGGTATGTCGGGTGCTTCCTCCTTTCCTCCGATATGATATACTTCTTTGAGATATCTTTTGCGGGATGATTTGGAGATTCCTCCTCCTGCAAATCCTCCGTGTATTATATGAACATGTCTTTCTGGCATACGAGGTGATCGCTCGGTTCGTCCGACCTCCTCGTCTCTCCTCCTTTTTCTTTGCTCATCGTCTGGGGTGGCCAAATACCGATCTAGTTTTCCTTCTCTCGCTTTCTTTTCTATGACATTTTTTAGATCGAAGCATTCGTTGGTGGAATGTCCACGGACACGATGGTATTCACAATACTCGTTTCGATTTCCTCCTCGTCTTTTGCCTTTGAGTGGTCGGGCTGGGGGTATTTTTTCTGTATGGCAGACATCCTTGTACACATCCACGAGAGACACCCGAATGGGGGTGTAATTATGATATTTTTTAATTTTTTTCCCTTGTCGATCTTCCTTCTTTTTGGACTCTTTATCTTTGTCTCGGTAGGGGAATCCGGACTTTGAGGTTTCTCCTAGCCGAGAGTTTTCTTCCATGTTGATGTATTTCTCCGCTCGCTCTTGCACTTCATCCAGAGATGTGGGGTATTTCTTTGATATAGATTGGCTAAAAGGTCCCTCTTGTAGGCCATTGATGAGGCCCATGATGGCGGCCTCTGTTGGCAAGCTTTGTATGTCTAGGCATGTTTTGTTGAATCATTCCATGTAGTTGCGGAGACTTTCCCGATCTCCTTGCTTGATTCTTAGTAGACTGGGGGCATGCTTAGCCTTGTCTTTTTGGATGGAGAATCTGGCCAGGAATTTTTTGGCTACGTCATCAAAGCTTGAGATGGACTTCGGAGGTAGGTTGTCGAACCATCTGATTGCTGTCTTCGTGAGAGTTGTTGTAAAAGCTTTTTGAAGCGAACCGCATCCGAGGCGTTAGTGAGGTACATCCTACTTCTGAAGTTGCTGAGGTGATGGTTGGGATCTGTAGTGCCATCGTACAAAGTCATATCCGAAAGTTTTAAGTCCTTAGGAATTTTGGTCTTCATGATTTCCCTAGTGAATGGATCTTGATCTTTCCGTGAGTTGTCCTCAGGGGTGGCCCGAGTAGCTTTTGCTTTGAGATCGGCTTTGAGTTTTAGAAGTTTATCTTCTAATTCTCGACGTCGCCTTACCTCTCTTTGTAGATCCTTTCCGACTTCTCGTTGGTGCTGGGTTTCTTTTTTCAAGTTGCTTTAAACAATCTTGAAGTGCTTCTATCACTCCCGGATTTGATGAGTTTTTGTCCCCGTTAGACTCCGGGGTATCCTTTAGTGTATTGCCCGCATTTTTGTGCGGAGTTCTATCCTCTAGATCTGAATTGTGGTCGTTGTCATGATCGTCCGCCATGGTGATGGGATGACTTCCAAGTTCCCCGGCAACGGCGCCAATGTTCCGAGGGTTACCTGAAACTGTAGGTCGATCTCGGACGATATCTTTTGTACGGGTCGGAGATGACGTATCCGGCTGATGGGTGGCAGCCGGAGCTGTCATGTCCGACTTGTTGGACTGGCTGCACTACTGATCCTTGATCACCGGAAGGTGGGGGGTACCTGCAAGAGACTCCGATGCTTACGTTAGCATGGGTATTAAACAGGTTTTTTAGTAGAATTAGAGTATGAGTTATTCCTGGGTGCTCCAGTGTATTTATAATGGTGTAGAGTGACCTTTTTAGATAAGATAAGTTAGTTATCTTATCTTATCTTATCTTTGAGTTGAGGTCAGCTTATTTTCAAGGGAACCGCCCTTATCTCTATAGGCTTGGACTGCCTTTGGATTTGGGTCGTGTTCCCCTATTTGGGCCCCTTATTGGGCTTTCCTATCAATTTGACCGACCTCTTTTAGAAGAGGTCGGATAACCTAACCTGAGGAGGTCGGTCGCTTTATTACTGAACATCCCGAATCGGATAGCTCGACCCAGGGTGTGAACAATTACTATTACTATAGATGGTGTGAAATTTTCTGACTGCATATGTGATTTAGGTGCGTGTGTTAGTATAATGCCATTATCTGTATATGATGCTTTGAGGCTCCCTCCCTTAAAAAGGTCGGCAGCACATTTTATTTTGGCAGATAAAAGCATTATCTCTGTGGTTGGAATTGCTGAGGACGTGCTGGTGAGCATTGATGACATGTCATCATGTCATGTTTTTCTATGCCTTTTTCCTTTGTTTTCAATAGGTTTTATGCACTTTTTTGAGCCATAAGCAAGCCAAGTGGGTAGATTTTCATGCTTCCTTTGATTTAATCAACCATGTATGAATTCATGCTATTTCATGAGGTTTTATGCTAAAATTGTCACATATTATGAAAGAATGAATATCTCATGATTTTGAGCATAGCTTTGATGTGTTTGGTTGATTAATGATAGGTGAAGAAGGCTTGGAGAAAGGGTGAAGCAAGAAGGAATGGCTAGGAGTAAAGAGAGGACAATGGAATAAGTTGAACCAGGAAGCAAAATCTTTTGGGTGAAAAGTTAGCCTAAAAGTTAGACCCCTAACTTGGAGGCTAACGTTGGCACATGAAATTCACCCCTGGGCACCAAAAGTTTGCGCCAACGTTAGCCCCCTAACTTTGAGGCTAATGTTGGCATGAAGAGAACCTCCCTGGGCACCAAAAGTTTGCGCCAACGTTAGCCCCCTAACTTGGTGGCTAACGTTGGCACATGAAATTCACAAGGGGAGGAGCAAAAGTTTGCGCCAACGTTAGCCCCCTAACTTTGAGGCTAACGTTGGCGCCACACAACAGCTTGAAGGGGTATACTTCCAACAAGAATAACTTGAGCTACAGAGCTCCAAATGAGGTGAGTCAAGAAGCATTGGAAAGTAGGAATCCAACAATGTATAATAGTATGGGTGGACAATACGTTTGAGGCTCCAGAACCGGCGTTTTCGCCAACGTTTGAGGCAAACGTTACCTCAAACGCTGCACACCAAAGCCAGCGACCATGCCCTCTTCAAATGATCATAACTTGAGTTGTGGATGTCCAATTGAAGTGATTCTAAGTGGGTTAGAAAGCTGACATTCAGAGCTTTCCAACCATATATGATAGTCTATATTGGTCAAATGAACTTTCAATGAAGAATGAGGTGGTTGAACCTGAAACTGCACTTGAGATGACAAGAGAACATGAAAACTCAACTCTCACAAACCTCCCTGGACCAAAATGCCTCAACATCTGAATCCATGATTGAAAGGTATGACGAGGAGATGAAGAAATTACTTTCTACATCTTTAAGATTCATTGCAATTTACTTTCTGTTGGCTACATTTCACACAATTCACTGAATGTCAACTTGACTAAACTAATCACCCACTAAAATTGCTTGATCCATCAATCCCTGTGGGATCGACCTCACTCCCGTGAGTTTTATTACTTGATGCGACCCGGTGCACTTGCCGGTTAGATTCGTGTGTTTTAGGAGAAATTTATTTTTCACCAAAATACTCATCAAGTTTTTGGCGCCGTTGCCGGGGATTGATTTAGATCAACAATGATTAAGTGGGTGAGAAGTCTAGATTAAGCATTTTCTTTATTTTTGTTTCCTGTTTCAAAGTGAAACCAAGGTGTTTGAGTTTTTGCCTCACTAAGAAATTCTCATCTCTGATATGAGTAATTTCAATTTTCCTTGGTTGTGTGTTTTACAAAATTCAAATGGAGTTCAACTCATCTTATGGTCAAACAAATTTTATGGGATATCACCCACCATCACCAAT
>NC_029789.2:94126067-94163156 GCF_000816755.2 Arachis ipaensis
GGATGTCCAATTGAAGTGATTCCAAGTGGGTTAGAAAGCTGACATTCAGAGCTTTCCAACCATATATGATAGTCTATATTGGGCATAAAAATGGCAACATGACAAGAGGACAAAGTTGGCGCCATAAATGTGCATAAGGGAGGCCAACATTAGGGTCAAAGATAGACCCCTAACGTTGGCACCAACGTTCATACCAGCAAGTTTTGTGGGCTGCTATGAAAAGTTGGAGCCAAAGTTAAACCCCTAACTTTAGCTCCAACTTTTGGTCCAACTTTTGCAAACTCAACCCGGTTCAATTCGGTTCCTCTTCAAACTCCAAGAGCAATCATCTTTATTCTTCCTGCAATTTAAATTTCCAGTTGCGTGATCTATTGCTCTTTTTAATTTCCAACACCCCAGCCCCTTTACTTTTCTTGCAATTTACTTTTCTTGCAATTTAAGTTTCAGCTATTTTACTTTCTTGTTCTTTAACTTACTTGCAATTTTACTTTCTGCATCTTTAAGATTCATTGCAATTTACTTTCTGTTGGCTACATTTCACACAATTCACTGAATGTCAGCTTGACTAAACTAATCACCCACTAAAATTGCTTGATCCATCAATCCCTGTGGGATCGACCTCACTCCCGTGAGTTTTATTACTTGATGCGACCCGGTGCACTTGCCGGTTAGATTCGTGTGTTTTGGGAGAAATTTATTTTTCACCAAAATACTCATCAAGCATTAAGGGGCTCACATTTTCTATTGACTTCTATATCTTGGAGATGCCCCCTAATGACTCCGGAAGACCATCATCCATCCTGCTTGGAAGACCCTTTCTGAAGACTTCAAAGTTCAAGTTGGATGCATTCTCAGGAACTTACTCCTTTGAGATAGATGGCAGAGTAGTGAGCTTCAACTTGGATGAAGCCATGAAGCACCCTCCGGAAGATCATTCCATTTTCCAATGCGACATCATTGATGAGACTGTAGCTGTAGTTCACCAGGAGGAAGTAGAAGAGAAGCACATGGAGTAAGAGGAAAGTGTGGGGACACCCCCTGAGCTTACTGAAGATACCTTGCCACCATCACCAGCCCCAGATGATCAAGTGCCTAGCCATGAACAGAAAGTGGAGTTAAAGCCCCTTCCACCCTACCTCAAGTATGCTTACCTTGAGGATCACCAGAAGTTCCCAATTATCATTGCAAGGGAACTCACTTCCCAACAGGAGGAGCAGTTGCTTAGTGTGTTGCGAAGACACAATAAAGCAATTGGGTGGAGCTTGGCAGATATAGTAGGCATCATCCCTCAAGTTTGTGAGCATAGAATATTTTTAGAAGAGGGAGCAAGGCCTGTCCGTCAACCTCAGAGGCGGCTGAACCCCACCATCTTAGAAGTTATCAAGAAGGAAGTGACCAGACTTCTTAAAGCTGATATCATCTACCCCATCTCAGATAGTGAATGGGTCAGTCCAGTACAAGTGGTGCCCAAGAAGTCTGGAGTCACAACAGTGAACAATAAGCATGGAGAGCTCTTGACAACTAGAGTACAGAATGCCTGGAGAGTTTGCATTGATTACAGGCACCTCAACCAGGCTACTCGCAAGGATCATTACCCCCTGCCATTCATTGATCAGATGCTGGATCGCCTGTCAGGTAAATCACATTACTGGTTTTTAGATGGTTATACATGCTACTTTCAATTTCATATAGCTCCTGAGGATCAGGAGAAGACTACTTTTACATGTCCCTTTGGAACGTATGCATACAAGATGCCTTTTGGCTTATGTAATGCACCGGCTACTTTCCAAAGGTGCATGATGAGTATTTCTCAGATCTTATTGAGAACTGTATGGAAGTTTTCATGGATGATTTTAGCATTTATGGTGATTCATTTAGCCTTTGCTTGAATAGTTTAGCTAGAGTATTAGACATGTGTGTTAGTTCAAACCTTATATTAAATTTTGAAAAATGTCACTTTATGGTAAAACAAGGTATTGTACTAGGACATGTTGTTTCTAATAATGGTATTTCTGTAGATCCAGCAAAGGTAGATGTAATTTCTAGTTTACCTTACCCCTCCTCCGTGAGGGAAGTCCGTTCATTCCTTGGCCATGCAGGTTTTTACTGGAGATTTATCAAGGACTTCAGTAAGGTAGCATTGCCTTTATCCAGACTGCTGCAGAAAGATGTTGAGTTCGAGTTGAGTGTGGATTGCAAGGAGGAGTTTGATAAGCTGAAGCTTGCCTTGACTCAAGCTCCGATTGTGAGAGGACCAGACTGGAGCCAGCCTTTTGAGATTATGTGTGATGCCTCCAACCATGCAGTAGGAGCGGCGCTGACTTAGCGCGAAGGTAAGGATCCTTTTATAATTGCATATGCCTCTAAGACCTTAGACGCTGCTCAGTCTAATTACACTACCACTGAAAAAAAGCTTCTGGCTATTGTTTTTGCTCTGGATAAATTCTGAGCCTATTCACTTGGTACTAAGGTGGTAGTGTACTCAGACCATGCAGCTCTAAAATATTTATTAGCTAAAAAAGAGTCCAAACTAAGGCTAATACATTGGATATTGCTGTTGCAAGAATTTGATTTAGAAATCAAGATAGGAGTGGTTCCCAGAATTTAGTGGCAGACCACTTGAGTCGCCTTGAGCACATTAAGGCTGACTCCACTCCTATCAATGATGCTTTTTCATTTGATAGCTTGCATGCAATATCTGAAGTAGTTCCTTGGTATGCGCCTATAGCTAATTATCTAGTCAGTTATACCCTCCCTCACAACTTTACTAAGCATCAAAAGGATAAGCTAAAAAGCGAGTCCAAATATTATATATGGGATGACATATATTTATGGAGGTTTGGTGCTAACTAGATAATTAGAAGGTGTGTGCCTCAATCAGAATTCCAGTCCATTTTAAAAGCCTGCCACTCTTCTGAGAGTGGTGGACATTTTGGTCCTCAAAGAACAGCTAGAAAAATTTTAGACCGTAGATTCTGGTGGCCTACTCTTTTTAAAGATGCTACTGCCTTCTGTAAATCTTGTTCCCCATGCCAGAGGTTTAGTAATATATCCAAGAGGGATGGGATGCCCCAACAAATTATGTTGTTCTGTGAGATTTTTGATGTTTAGGGCATTGACTTCATGGGTCCATTCTCAAACTCTAATGGTTTCTCATATGTATTGTTAGCTGTAGATTATGTTTCTAAATGGGTGGAAGCAATTTCTACCCATACTGATGATGCTAACACTGTTGTCTCCTTTGTTAGAAACCATATTATCTGTCACTTTAGATCACCACGAGCAATCGTGAGTGATCAAGGCACTCACTTTTGTAATAGGAGATTAGCAGGTCTACTGAAAAAACACGACATTGTTCACAAGGTGGCGACTGCTTACCACCCCAGACTAATGGACAAGCCGAGGTGTCGAACAGAGAGATAAAGCGTATCCTGGAGAAGATCATCAAGCCTCATTGGAAGGACTGGAGTACCAGGCTACAAGATGCGCTTTGGGCATATCGGACAGCATACAAGACACCAATCGGGTTGAGCCCCTTTCGCCTGGTTTATGGAAAGGCTTGTCACCTCCCAATAGAGGTGGAACACAAGGCTTTCTAGGTAGTAAGGGAATGCAACATGGGATTTGAGAAGGCTGGTGCTGAAAGGAAGCTGCAACTATCAGAACTGGAGACCCTTCGACTGGAAGCATATGACAACTCCAGGCTATATAAGGAGAAGGTGAAGGTTGTGCATGACAAGCATATCAAGAGAAGAGAGTTCAGACTTGGGGAGCTAGTTCTCCTTTACAACTCAAGGCTGAGGCTCATGCCAGGCAAGCTGAGATCAAGATGGGAAGGTCTCTACAGAGTAGAGAAGGCAGAGCCATACGGAGTCTTTCACCTGAGTCATCCTTCAAGCTCCAAGAAGGGGGAAGACCACGCATATGCGTCCCTCACGCATACGCGTCCCTCACGCATACACGTCGCTTGCGATTTTGGCCCCTCACGCGAACGCGTCCCTCACGCGTACGCGTGACCCTGCAAATTGGCGTAAATGGGTGTATGGCCAGAGAGTCATGATGGTGTGGAGCTGGAAATGTGCTGGGAGCACAACCTCCATCACACGTACGCATTACTGACGCGTACGCGTTGTTTTCCCAACCAGGCCATCCACGCATGCCCGTCCCTGACGCGCACACGTCATGTGCATTTTTGGCTCTAATGCATATCAAACAGAGAGTTGTGCGCGTGCGGGGCTGCCTTCGTGCCAATTGCACAACCCATGTCACGCGTATGCGTCCCTGACGCTTACGCGTCGCTTGGAAATCGCGTGACCCACGCGTACGCGTGCCCTACGCGTACGTGTCGCATGCGACGCACAATTTATCCACTTCAGCGCCTGATTTCAAATCTCTTCTCCCCAAATCCTAATTCTTTCAATCCTAACTATTTCTTCTTTCTTTCTTCTTCCTTATTCTTTCTTACTTTCTATTCCTTTCTTGTTTCCTTTTTCATCTTTTTCATCAAGGTTATTTTCTTCCTCTAATCTACTCTTTCATTATTGCATTTATTTATGTTTCTTTCTTCTCTATCTTTCTTTTAGCTTACTTCTTTATGGTTTCTTTTTTCTTTTCTTTTTCATGCATTCTTATGTTGGTATTGGAGTTTTATTTGGGTATTACCTTATTATCTTGAAGCTTGTGGTTATTATATGGAGTGATTTGACAATTGATACTTTAATTTGGCTCTCATATACATTTGAATTATATTATTTTCATTCCTATTCTATCTTGCTCAACAAGTGTTTGTGAAAAAGCCCTTATGGCATCTTGAACTCTATTTTGTTTTACTCTTTTACTTGAATGCCTCTTTTTCACAACTCTTGCACCCCACATGTATTTGGGATTATCATTCACAATTGTCATCATTACACATGCTCTTTAATTTGGCACATTTACTACTTGATGCTTGAGTTATGCCTCTCATGCCATTTTTGCATGCTTTCAATCTCTTGCATCTAATTATTATGAATTGCCTTTTTGATCTTAATTGATGTCTTACTTACATGTTGTAGCTACCATGTATTTGAGCTAACATCTTTCCCTTGGCATTCATTATCACTTGGAATTTTCTCCCCTCCGGTTCTTTAGTTATCTATCTTTAATATTCTTCCTTTTCTTTCTTCTTTAGACATGGGTACCAAGAAAGGAAAAGAGAAAGCCACTGACAAGACACCAGCAAGGAGAGGAACCAAGAGAACACTAGCAAAAGCACTTCCATCTACCAGTGTCAATCCACCAACAAAGCGGGTGAAGAGGATTATTAAAGTTGATGAATTAGAAAAAGCTTTTCCCGCCTGAGACTCTACACGGTTTGCTAACCGTTATTGCGAACAGATGTTCCCCATCCTAGCCGAGAGGAACTACAACAATGAGCATCTGCTCATTGTCCCAACACATTTTGTTTATTTTGTGGAGCCCCGATTTGAGAGGAGACAGTGGAGATTTTTGAGAAGACAGCCACGAGAGGCCAACTTATCATGGGTAGTTGAATTCTACTCAAACTTCTACTTGCCTACTCTGCAGACTGTCTACGTTCGTCATCAGCAATTCCCTGTCTCCGAGAGTGCCATACAGGGAGCACTGGATCTTCCACCTAGCCCAGAGGGATGGGACGCCTATCAAGAGGCCTCTTTCAAGCGCCAGACATACCAGTTCGACTGGGATAGCGTACTTGGAGTTATAGCCTAACCTGGCAGCAAGTGGATCTACGGGCAGCATCGTTCAAAACCCAAGAGCATCTCAGCCCAGTCACTCACCCTAGAGGCTCGCGTGTGGGCACAAATTATGTCCCACTATGTCTTTCTGAGCACTCATGAGTCGACCTTCACAGCAGACATGGCTGTCCTTATCTGGTGCATCTTGACAGAGCAACCCCTTAACCTGCCCCGACACATCCAGGCTGCCATGGGACATGTACAGATTACGGGTTATCTGCCTTTCCCCGGCTTGGTTTTAGATTTAGTCCCTACAGCAGGCGTGTCATATCGGGCAGGAGACACGAAGGACATGATCCCTAGATCTGACCAGTATGTCCCGAATGGGAAGTACATCCGGCCGCCAGTTCCCTCTGCGAGCCGGCCTGCAGGTTCATCTTTGGATACTCCTCCTTCTTCTACTCCACCATCATCTACACCACAGGCACCATCCATCCATCAGATGTTCCTTCAGATCCTTGAGAGGTTCGACCAGCAAGACCGGCGAATGGAGCAAATGGAGCGCCGTAACAAGCGCCGATACAACTACTTGAAGGACCTCATAGTTGGTACACACCCACCTCCAGAACCAAAGGACACCCCGGAATCCCCTTCATCCAGTAGCATAGGCAGCCAAGGCGAACCAGACATTGGAGGCGACGCTTCCAGCCCTCCCTTGATCCTTACTGATGGCACGGAGGACCGTGCCAAGCTTTAAGTGTGGGGAGGTCAGTCCTTGACTTCCGGAGGTAACTTTTCTCTCTCTTAACACCAACATTTGACTTTTTCTTTTGTTAGATAGGATAGATTTCATGTTAATAATTGTTTGCATGTATGTTTTGCTTGCTTAAAGTAATGAGTTTCTTCTCAAGACCCTGTTTTACAATATTTCACTAATTTAAATTGAAAATTTATTTTTTTTGATAAACTTGTTTGAGGACTGTAAATTGAAACATGAATTATAGCTAAGAACACACAACCCGTGAGATTTGAGCTAATTACATGGTTACATTATTTAACCATAATATTTTATTCTTGTGTGTTTTCTTCTCTATAATTGCAATCTATATTTGGTTCCATTCTATATGTCCATTGTTTAGTGTATTTACATGCTTGCATATGATTGAGGCCATTATTTGTTATTAGCTCACTCATCCCAAATAGGCTACCCTTTCAATTACCTTTGTTTGCCACTTTGAGCCTTTTAATCCTGTTTCGTTCTATATTTTACCACATCACTAGCCTTAAGCGGAAAAACAATTAATTATCCCAAGTGAATCTTTGGTTAGCTTAAGTTAGAGATTGTGTATCAATTAAGTGTGGGGAATTGTGGGAACTTGGGTTGATGAAAGTGTGTAGTATTTTATTGACAAAATATTGGGAATTTGGGTGCATACTCATGTGAGACAAAAAAATGAAAATTAAAAAACTCATGTGCATTGATATGTTATGTTTGCTTTTATGAATAAAAAAAAACCAAAAATATTCAAATAATTAAGTAAATAAATAAATAAGGGGACAAAATTACCCCAATGCTAAGTTTAATAGAAGATCAATGAATATGTGGTGAAATTAAAGGAAAGTTAATACATGAGTATGTGATGCAAAAGCATATAGAGTGTGTGTATGTTAGGTAAGAGCTTAGGTTAGTCAAAGATTCATATTATAGCTCACTTGGCCATACATATATCCTCACCCTTACCTTAGCCCCATTACAACCTTGAAAAGACCTCATGATGTTTGCATTGGTATACTAAATTTTTTGTTGATTGGTTAGATGAAGAACAAAGTCTAGAAAGCATGACTAGAGAAGAGTAGAGTGATTAACCCTAGACACTTGAGAGATTAGAGTGCATATACACTACCAGTGAGGGTTTAATGCTTATTTCTATGTTCCCTGTTTTCATGAGCTATCTTCTTACAAATTTACTTGTCTTTTATTGTGTGGTTTGAATTAGTGGAATCTGATTTATGGTTGTCTTGGAGGACTTATTTGCTTTTGACCAAGTAGACAGAATTATCTTAGCATATAGTTGCATTCATAGGTTGCATCTCATGAGTCTTACTTTCTCCTATTCATTCTTTCTATCTCCTTGAGCTTAGCATGAAGAGATGCTAATGTTTAAGTGTGGGGAGTTTGATAAACCACTATTTTATGGTTTATCTTGTGCTCAATTGAGTGGTTTTTATCAAGTCCTTGCACACTTATTCATACGAATTGCATGATTTTACAATTCCTTCCTAGTTTTGTTCCATAATTGAAAACTTGCTTCCTAAACCTTTAAATTGTGTATTTCAATTCCCCCTTTATACCATTCGATGCCGTGATCTGTGCGTTAAGTATTTTCAGGCTTTATAGGGCAGGAATGGCTTAGAGGATGGAAGGGAAGCTTGCATAAATGGAAGGAGAACAAGAAATAAAGGAGATAACCAGCGAGAAGCGACGCGCACACATGGACGACGCATGCACGTGAATTGGAGTCTGCACGGCGACTCGTCCGCGTGCCTGATGCGTATGCGTGATACACGAAGTTGACCAGCGACGCGTACGCGTGACATGCGCGACCTGCAGAAATCGCAGAAAACGCTGGGGGCGATTTTGGGCCGAGTTTGGACCCAGTTTCTGGCCTAAAAACACAGACTAGAGCCAGGGGACAAGCAAAGACTCAACGGACATTCTCATTCGCATAGTTTTAGTTTTAGTTTTAAATCTTAGAGAGAAATCACTCCTCCTCTAGGTTTTCTACACATTCATATATTTATAGTTTTATAGTTTTATGCTTTTGCTTTGGATTTTGAGAAGAGTCACTACCTCCGTTGAAGCTGTTATTATTCTAGTTTGCTTTCTTATTCCTTTACTCTTTTGATTACTTATTGACCCTGTTCAGATACGTATGTTGCATTTTGGGATTTATTAATGCAAAGAACTACTTTTACTTTTAATTAATTTTCAATTCCTATTTTATTTAATTTATCATGTCTTCTTCTTATATGTTTGTGAATGTTATATTCATGTCAATGGAGTAAACTCCTAACTTGACTTGGGGGTTGATTAAAAGGAGACCTTTGAGTTGGAATACTCAAGTGTTAATTTTAATTGGAAGTTGTTGGCTGACTCTCTAGTCTCTAACTCTAATCCTTTCTTGGGGAGAGGATTAGGACCTGAGGTTTATAGTTAGTTAGTTAGTTACTTGACTTTCCCTTATCAAGTAAGGGATGACTAAGTAGAACAACAACCGCTTAATATTACACTTGGGAAAATCCAACAAGGATAGAACTTCTAATTAATCATTCCCCCGGTCAAGGCTTTTTAATTGATTATATAAATTCTCTTGCTAATTCTCATTGCTTTAATTTACAATCATTTACTTTTCTATTCTCCAACTCTTAAAAATTCTCGGAAAACTCCTAACTAATAAAATAGCACTCTTTTGTCAACTCGTTGGGAGATGACCTGGGATTCATACTCCCAGTATTTTATTCTAAAGTTTGTGACAACCCTTTCTAAATTGATAAGCGGATTTTTGCTGGTTAAGAACTGTACTTGCAACACTATTCTTACTATAATTTCTTAATAGGCTGATTTCCGCTCGCATCACGGGGTTAAGTCGCATACCATGCTTTCTTATGGTGTCGAACACTTTAGTGAGGTCGTACAACAATGATTCCTCACTTTGTGTTTTTACTAGCATGTCATCTACATAAACCTCCATTAGCTTTCCAATGTAGTCGGCGAAGACTTTGTTCATTAGTCTTTGATAGGTAGCCCTTCCATTTTTGAGTTCAAAGGGCATAACTTCATATCAATAGTTTGCTTTTGGGGTTAGAACCACGTCTTCTCTTGGTCGGGTTGATACATTGGGATTTGATTATATCCTGAATAAGCATCTATGAAGGAGAGGTACTTGTATCCGGAAGAGACATCCACTAGAGTGTCTATACTCGGGAGTGGGTAGGGATCTTTTGTGCAGGCTTTATTGAGATCGGTGTAGTCAGTGCACATCTGCCACTTCCCATTTGACTTTTTTACCAAGACAATGTTGGCTAGCCATAGTGGGTACTTGACCTCCCTTATGAATCCTGCCTCCAGTAAGGCTTGTACCTGCTCTTCCACAGCTTGGGACCTTTCCAGTCCGAGCTTCCTACGCTTCTGCTGCACTGGCCGAGATTCTGGGTATACCACCAGTTTATGGCTCATTAGTTTAGGATCTATAACCAGCATGTCTGCGGCCTTCCATGCAAAGAGGTCGGCGTTATCCTTTAGGAACCATATTAGAGGCTCCTTTAAGTCTCCTGAAGATCGGTTTTTTAATTGGTAAAGAAATATAAAAATATGATTGCGTTGTAAGTATAGCTTCTAAACCAACAGAAAATCCTTTCGTATAAACGTTTTGGTTGTCACAAGTAACAAACCCATTTAAAATTGATAACCGAAGTATTTAAACCTCGGGTCGTCTTCTCAAGGAACTACACGGAGATATTCTTATTATTGGTTATGAGTTTTGTAAATTGGGGGTTTTGAAAGTAAGGAACAAGTAATTTAAATGACAAGTAAAATAAATAAATAACTGTAAAATAAACTCTTGGCAAGGTATGAAAATTCGAAAGTCCTATCCTAGTTACTCCTATGAGAATTGAAGTTAATTCCACTTAGTTAACCTTTACAAAAGCAAGGGAAAGTCAAGTGAACTAATTAGTTAGATTCCCAAGTCCTAGCCAACTCCTAAGGAAAGACTAGAGTTAGTGGAATTTCAGTCAATTAGCCGACATAACAATCAATCACGATAAGTTGATAACTCAAGAGCCTCCAATTAATCAATTAAAGCCAAGAATATAAAAAGCTAAAAAAGAATCAGAAATCTGAAATACCTCAATTGCATTAATAAGAGAAAATCAATGTAAACATAAGGAGTTCATAAGCCAATTTGGCAACATAAGTAATTAAATGAGAGCATTAAAGTATCTGAAAGTAAAAGAGAAATATAAAGTAAAAGAAATATTGAACCTGATGAAGAGTTGAAATCCTAAATCCTTTAAGAGGAATCCTAATCCTAAAACCTAAGAGAGAGGAGAGAACCTGTCCTTCTACAAACTACATCTAAACTATGAAAAGTGAATAATAATCGACCTCCTTCTGAATTAATGTATTCCCCCACTTTATAACCTCTAATATGTGCTTTCTGTACTTGGATCTGGGCCAAAAAGAGTTTCAGAAATCGCTAGGAGCGTTTTCTGTAGTTTTTGGTGCGTGGCGTCTGTCACGCGTCCGCGTGGGTCACGCGGTCGCGTCATCTGGGAGGTTTCCTTATCACGCGTTTGCTTCGGTCACGCGTACGTGTCATCTGTGTTCTGATCAAGGCACGCGTCCACGTCAGTCACGCATTTGCGTCACTGCCTTTTCGCGCTAGGCATGCGGCCGCGTCGTCCATGCGTTCGCGTCGCTGCCAGTTTCTTCAAAAACTTCATTTTGTGCTTTCCTTCCATTTTTGTATGTTTCCTTTCCATCTTTTAAATCATTCCTACCTTAGGGGATCTGAAAATACTCAACACACAAATCACGACATCGAATGGTAATAAAAGGTAATTAAAATAATTATTTTTAAAGCATAGGAAACATGTTTTTCACATATATCACATAATAAGGAAGGGAAAGTAAAACCATGCAATTTCACATGAATAAGTGGGTGAAGGGTTGAATAAATCACTTAAATTGAGCACAAAATATATCATAAAATATGGGTTTATCAACCTCTCCACACTTAAACAATAGCATGTCCTCATGCTAAATCCAAGATAAGGAGTAAGGTAAGGTTAAAGTGGTGTAATCTCATGCAATGCAATCTATTCTAAATGCAACTACCTAAATGAATCATGCAATTCTAATTATTATTCACTTATATATAAAGCTTACATGTAGTTAAATTAATTTATATCCTCAAGGAATCATATATGCATAGCCAAACCTTAGATAATGTTAAAGCACTTTTACAATTGAGATGGGTAAAAATATTTCACAAACTTGCAAGACAATTAACAATTTAAGCAGAGATATATGGTGATGAGCTATTGAACCCTCACTGAAATTTGTGTTTACTCTCTAGTCACTCAGTGTTTATTGGGTTAATCACTCTATTCTTTTTCTATCCTTACTTTCTATAACTTTGTTCTTCATCTAACCAATCAACAAATATGGAATACAGACATACAAAAATCATGAGGTCTTTTTCAAGGTTGTAATGGGGCCAAGGTAAAGGTAAGGGTATATGTATAAGGCTAAGTGAGCTAATAAGCGAATCCTTGATTAGTCCAAGATCTCACCTAACATACATACTATATATAATTTTAAAGTTCCTTAACCTATTTACCCAAATTTTTCCACTTTGTATTGCAAACTCATGCATTAAATTTAATTTTGTCTCATGTGCATTGATTCTCTTTATTTTGCAATTGGGGAATTTTTTTTGTATCCCCTTTATTTAAATACTGAAATTTTTTAGAGATTTTTTTCAATGCACCTGGTAATTCAATTATTTTGATTTCACATGAGCATGCTTCCCAAATTTTTATTTTGAAACACCTTATTCTTTTTAAATTCCTACTTTGTTTCTATCATCCCATGTTCCCATAAAGTTCCCCACACTTAAATAATACACAATTTCTATCTTAAGCTAACCAAGGATTCAACTTGAGATTTTTTTATTTTCTTTTTCTGCTTAAGGCTAGTAATGTAGTTTATAGAACAAGAGGGGATTAAAAAGCTCAAAGGGGGCTAACAAGGGTGATGCACAAAGTAGGCTAATTTGGGATAAGTAAGGAAAAATTCAAATGATGGCCTCAATCACTTCTTTGGTATGTATCTATATTCTATATTGGACATATAGATTAAAACAAAGTAAAGAACATCAGAATGAAAAAGAAGGGTAAAACACACAGGAATGAAATTTATGGTCTGAATGCAACCAGACAGTTAAGCTCAAAACTCACAGGTTGTGTGTTCTCCAGCTCAAAAAGCATATATTAGTTATAAATGTCATGCAAGTAAAAATTAAGAGTTCCCATTATTCTCAATGTAAATCTTAGGGTGGCCCTTAAAATCTTAGTATTGTTCCTTGATGAAATGTTGTTAACTAACTAACATGTAATGCTATATATACAAGGTGTGTGGATTATTTTAATTTACTAAAGTCTCTAGTTTACTTCCTTTTTATTTTCAATTAAACCAATCTATCATATGCTAAAAGGGTAAACTATACTAATGAATCCACATATTCTATAACTAATAAGTCTAGAATTGCAAACTAAACTAAATGGCTAAAATATGAACTAAAGTGCAAAATACGAAAATAAAGTAAAAATATAGAAAAAGAATAATGTATAAGTACTGAAAATAAAAATAAAAATAAAGATAAAAATACAGAAAAATAAACAAAATAAGATAAAAAGAGTCTATAGTGGTTCACCAAAAAGATACGCCAAGGATGGCGACCTCCCCACACTTAAAATGTAGCATCGTCCTCGATGCTCACTCAAGCTGGGTGTGAAGGAGTGTCATCACCGGAAGGATGGGCTGCTGGAGTCTCTGAAGTGGCCTGAAGCTCTGCAGACTGGATAAGGGTATGAGGATCTGTCTGCTGCAGTGGAAGTGCTGACTAGAGAGGGATCTTTGGGTCTGCAGCCTGAATCTGATGTGGCTACTCCTACTATGGCACAGCCTGCTCTGGTCCTGCCTGCTCAGCCTCTCTCTGTGCATGTGTCTCACCTCATGCTCGTCTGCCTCCTCCTCAGATGGCTCTGATGGTGTGTCAGGCTCAGAGGGGATGTCGCCGCCAGAACGGATCATCAACTTGAGGAGCTCATAGCGTCGCTTGTTACGATGCTCAGATCTTTCATATCACCAACGGTTGCGGTGCTCCATCTGGTCCAGCTGCTGAAATAAGCGGTGCACGAGGTGATAAACGGGCTATAAGGCAGGTGGAGGTGCAGTGGTGGTAGCTGGGGCAGCAGTAGATGAAGAAAGGGCAGCTGAAGGTGTGGCTGTCTCATCAGAAGTGGTGAGGAATGGGGGTCTGTAACCCAAAGCTTGAAACTTCCTGCTGTGAGGGATAATCTTCTTGCAGTCTGCAGCAGGTGGCTTCTCATCAGCAAGCTCCCAAGGCACGTCAGCTCGACGGCCAAGCTGGGTAATCAGATAAGGAAAAGGGAGAGTGCCTCGGACATGGACCCTGGCCATGTAATACCGGATGAATCATGGAAGATATAGGTCCTTACCCTCCATCACACACCAGATGAGGGTGATCATAGTAGCAGGTAGCTCCGTCTCATGAGTGCTCGGCATAACAAAGTTGCTCAGGATCTGGTGCCTAAGCCGAGCCTCATCATTCAGATACATCAGCTTGATTCCCTTAGGCATTGCTGTGTTCTTTCCCATGACCCATGGGACAGTAGGATCAAGGTCTATCCTCTGCTTGACAGCATCCCAGTTAAATCTCAGAAAGTGCATGTCCTCTTCAGCCTTTTGGTAACCATCAGGCTGATCTGACTTAGGCTGAAGCTAGAGAATATCCTCAATAGCTTCTTCAGTTACCAATATCTGTTTCCCTCTGAGGTGTACTGCATCCAGGGTAGTCTTGAAATAGTTGTAGTAAAACTCCCGGACCCAGGAAGCATTTACCTCTGTCAAGTTTCTCTCTAAGACGAACCAGCCTCTCTGTTTTATCTGATCGGAGGTGTATTGGTGTAGTTCTTCTGGAATTTTCAGAGTCCTCTCCAGGTACAGGTTCCTGGAGGTGGCAAACACTGGATACTTCAGCTCACAGTATCTGTTTGCAAATTTTACCGGATCATTGGCAGTGAGGAGCTGGTCAGCCATCTCCTGCGGGGTAAAGTGCTTTTTCCGCCAGGAGTCATCATGCATAATGTCCAGGATAGACATAGAGGATTCGCCTCTTTTCTTTTTACCAGTGATTGCCTTGCCTTTTCCTTTGCGCTGAGGGTCAGACATCCTGAAAAGCAGAAATTCCAGGATATAAATGAAGAACAAAGCAGGAAAACAAGTAGGCAAATAGAATAATAGCAATATAAGCACATGGTGGCAAAAGAGCAGTAGAATAATGAAATGAGTTAAATAAATGTACATGTTGGATTATTTCGGAGTTAAAAATCTGAGATGAGAAATCACAATCCAAAATATATTATAAGTAGAATACCTGTTAATTAGGAGAAACAATAATCATGCCATGAGTTAAAAAGTTGAAGGAGTTAGTTAAAAAGCAAATGGAGAAGTTAGAAAGTTAAAAGTGGTTAAAAGTGAAAAAGTGGAAAGCAGTGAGTTAGGAGAAAGAAAGTTAAAGTAAGTGGCATGATAAATGTTTCCTAGGTAACAAGAAATTCACAAATTTAAAGAATAATCAACTCATATTCAAGCAAGGATAACAGGTTGATGATGATTCATATAGATATAGAAATAGCAAGAATTGAAATCGAATCAACAAAAGTGCAATTTATGAACCAGGAAATTGAAAGGAAAGAGAATGCTGGCCTGTGCATTCATGAATTGGTTTAGTTGTAGCTAAGTAGTGCAAAATTGAAAATTGCCAAAACCAATTCCTGAATGTAAAAATGAAATAATTTGCAGAAAATTGGGCAGCATTCCGGCTAAAATTGGATGTTCCCGGGTAATAAACAGCAAGGAAAACAGTTTATATGAATTGAAATAAAGCTGCAAATAGACACAAACAGTAGGAACAATAAAGAACAGTCTCAACAGCAGCATGAAATACGAAAGAAGAGCATATGAACAATATGATCATCACAGCAACATCAGAATTGCGAAATTTATAAAACAAGTAGCAAGAACATCACAATTATCAGGCCTAAATCCACTAACCACATCCTAGCTACCTAACCACCTAGAATCCACTACAAACATGCATCTCTAACTAGCATAATTTGAACATAATCGGAACAATAAGTAACTAACTATGAATGAAAGAAAAATGGCGTTCGGCAGAACCTGGTATGCCTATGAACCAAGGTAGGGATCAGAGAGATGGCGGTGGTGAAGTGGCGATGCTGGGAGGGGGCACAGTGGCGCGGTGGCGGAACAGGGCGGCGTGGTGGTGGAGCAGGCTGGGTTGGAGGGTGGGGTTTGGGTTGGGTGAGGGGTTGTGATGGTGGGAGGGGTGGCGAGGGTTGTGGGTTGGAGGGGGTTGGAATGGGAGGCGGCGCTGGTGGCGTGGTGGTGGTGGCTGGCTGATAAACCCATATTTTATGATATATTTTGTGCTTGAATCCACGCAAATGCGTGGGGTACGCGATCGCGTGGCTAGAGTAAAATGGGGTTGACGCGGTCGCGTGGTTGATGCGGTTGTGTGGTTGACGCGATCACATGGAATGGGTAAATGATGAATGCCTCACGCGATCGCGTCGCTGAAAATTGTGCTAAACGCACAATTCCAGCGTCATTTCAGCGCAACTCTCTGTCTCCATTTAGGGGGCTATAATAACCATGCGACGCGGACGCGTCGCTCACGCTTTCGCGTGTGATGAGTGTTTTGCAAGCGACGCATTCGCGTCAAGGATGCGAACGCGTGGGCTGTTTTGTGCTAAACGCACACTAGCCGTACGATTCCAGCCCAGATTTTTGGGTGTTGGATTTTTACGCCGATTTCCAGATCACGCGTTCGCGTGAGTGACGCGGACACGCGGGAGGTGTTTTTCGCAACTGACGCGAATGCATTAGCAACGCGGTCGCGTCGCGCGCTTTTTTTTATGCAATTATGCAATTATGCAGTATGCAATGCTAATGAATAATATTCAGGTTCAGTGAAAATAATATAATATAAAAACAAACAACACGAAATAAAATTGAAAAAAAATGACCATACCATGGTGGGTTGTCTCCCACCTAGCACTTTTAGTTAAAGTCCTTAAGTTGGACATTGGATGAGCTTCCTGTTATGGTGGCTTATGCTTAAATTCATCCAGAAATCTCCACTAATGTTTGGAATGCCAACAGCCTCCGGGGTCCCAAACTAGGCATGTAAAGCTGTTGAGGAGCTTCAAACAGGTTCTCAGGCTCCCGGGGTGATGAATGTCAGAATAGATTCTAGAATCCCAAACATTGCTTTAAAATCTGCCATTGTCTTGATCTATATTCTTCGATCCGGGTGGTTTAGAAATTGTATTCTCACCAAGATGACCAAACGTCTTCCGAGACCCATTCAATTGAACTTGGTACCAATCTGTGCACTTCGAATTTAAGCGTGGAACCTTATTGAATCTTACACACCAGTTCTGAGTACGAGCCATTTCCCTCTTACTCTTAAAGCCACAGAGAGCTCTAAGCTGGCCATCTATTTCAAGCAAACCATATTCAAGTGGAAAAGTAAAGATAAAGGTTAAGGATTGTACCCACTTGAAGCTTGTGTTAGGTGGTAATGGCCTTGGGACAGGTGTTTCCAGTGGTTCTATAAGTTCTACTCCCTTGTATTCTTCTATGAATTCCTCCACTTCTTTGCAAAATTTTTCAACTGCAACTGCGTCCTGATCAAAGTCTTCTATGTCTTCCTCATCACTCAAGTGATAAGCTGGAGGTTGAGAGAAATCTACCTCGATGTCATCTTCATATTCACTTGGATAAGGTTCTTCAGGCTCAAGGAGTTCAGTTGCGGATGTGAGTTCGTGATTAGGAGAGCTTGATTCATGATCATCACTGCCTATGGAATCAACTTCTTGGTCTGTTCCGTCCAATTTTTCACAAGGTATATGCTTTGGAGATTGTGCACTGTCCTCTTTGGCATCTATTTCGAACTTCTCAGCAGAATCCTTTACAGCTCTCGATTCCCATGGAGGTTCAGCATCTCCTAAATCTTCAACCACTTCTGCCTCTACAACTATCATGGCTTCCTCTACTTGTTCCAATACAAAGCCATGCTCCTCATTGTCCACCGGAGTTTCTACTGTTTCCTTCATGCTACGCTCTTCTTTTGATTCTCCACATGCAGCCATGGGAGTATTTTGAGCGCTCAGATGTCGGGAAGCTATTATATTTACTACCTCAGTTAAGGCAGTAGTGAGTTCCAGTACGCCCCTTTGCATCCTCGCTTGCCCTTGAAGAAGAACCCGAAGTTTGTCATTCATTGGAGGTTGGGGTGGTGGTGCACGAAATTGTGATCATTAATGGCGCCAACAACTTGGTACGCACAATTGTAATCTCAACTCTTTATCATAATTCTGCACAACTAACCAGCAAGTGCACTGGGTCGTCCAAGTAATAAACCTTACGTGAGTAAGGGTCGATCCCACGGAGACTGTCGGCTTGAAGCAAGCTATGGTCATCTTATAAATCTCAGTTAGGCGGATTCAAATGGTTATGGAGGATTGATAATTAAAAGATGAATAAAACATAAAATAGGATAGAGATACTTATGTAATTCATTGGTAGGAATTTTGGATAAGCGTATGAAGATTCTTTGTTCCTTCTGAACCTCTGCTTTCCTATTGCCTTCTTCCAATCATTCATACTCCTTTCCATGGCAAGCTTTATGTTGGGCATCACCGTTGTCAATGGCTACTTCCCGTTCTCTCAGTGAAAATGTTCCAAATGCACTGTCACCGCACGGCTAATCATCTGTCGATTCTCAATCATGTTGGAATAGGATCCATTGATCCTTTTGTGTCTGTCACACGCCCAACACTCGCGAGTTTGAAGCTCGTCACAGTCATCCCTTCCCAAATCCTACTCGGAATACCACAGACAAGGTTTAGACTTTTCGGATCTCAAGAATGACCGCCAATGATTCTAGCCTATACCATGAAGGTTTTAATCTTAGATTAGAAACCCAAGAGATACACATTCAAGCTTGATTGCATGTAGAATGGAAGTGGTTGTCAGGCACGCGTTCATAGGTGAGAATGGTGATGAGTGTCACGGATCATCACATTCATCAAGTTGAAGAACGAGTGTATATCTTAGAGAAGAAGTAGGCGTGAATTGAATAGAAAACAGTAGTACTTTGCATTAATTCATGAAGAACAGCAGAGCTCCACACCTTAATCTATGGTGTGTAGAAACTCCACCGTTGAAAATACATAAGAATAAAAGGTCCAGGCATGGCCGAATTGCCAGCCCCAAAACGTGATCAAGAGATCAAAAGTATGATCTATTGTGTAAAAGTCTATCAAAGATTAAAATTATATTCCAACATTAAAAATACAATAGCAAAAGGTCCTATTTATAGAGAACTAGTAGCCTAGGGTTTACAAAAATGAGTAAATGATGCAGAATCCACTTCCAGGCCCACTTGGTGTGTGCTTGGACTGAGCATTGAAGCTTTCACGTGTAGAGACTTTTCTTGGAGTTAAACACCAGCTTTTGTGTCAGTTTGGGCGTTTAACTCCAGCTTTCATGTCAGTTCTGGCGTTTTGACGCCAGAATATCTATGCTGACTTAGAACGTCAGTTTGGGCCATCAAATCTCAGACAAAATATAGACTATTATATATTGTAGGAAAGTACAGGATGTCTACTTTCTAAAGAAATTGAGAGAGCGCCAATTGGGCTTTTGTAGCTCCAGAAAATCCACTTCGAGTGCAGGGAGGTCAGAATCCAACAGCATCTGCAGTCCTTTTTCAGCCTCTGAATCAGATTTTTGCTCAAGTCCCTCAATTTCAGCCAGAAAATACCTGAAATCACAGAAAAACACACAAACTCATAGTAAATTCCAGAAATGTGATTTTTATTTAAAAACTAATAAAAACATAATAAAAACTAACTAAAATATACTAAAAACATACTAAAAACAATGCCAAAAAGCGTATAAATTATCCGCTCATCACAACACCAAACTTAAATTGTTGCATGTCCCCAAGCAACTGAAAATAAAATAGGATAAAAAGAATAGAATATACAATGAATTCCAAAAACATCTATGAAGATCAGTTTTAATTAGATGAGCGGGGCTTTTAGCTTTTTGCTTCCGAACAGTTTTGGCATCTCTCTTTATCCTTTGAAGTTCAGAATGATTGGCATATATAGGTGATGACAAGTCATCCTATGCTATTTTAACTAGTCTTTTTCTTTTGTTTTCATTAGAATTATGCACTTTCTTGAGCTACAAGCAAGCCAATTAGCTAGATTTTCATGTTTCCCTTGATTGAATCAACCATGTATGAATTCATGCCATTTCATGAGGTTTTAGGCTATATTTGTTGCATATTATGAAAGAATGAATACCTCATGATTTTGAGCATAGCTTTGATGTGTTTGGTTGATTAATGATAGGTGAAGAAAGCTTGGAGAAAGGTTGAAGCAAGAAGGAATGGCTAGGAGTGAAGAGAGGACAATGGAATAAGTGAAATTGAACCAGGAAGCAAAAAGCTGGACCTAAAGTTAGCATCAAACTTTTGCACAAACTTTTGGTTGAAAAGTTAGCCCCAACGTTAGCCCCCTAACTTGGAGGCTAACGTTGGAACTTGAAAATTCTCCCTTGGGCCCCAAAAGTTTGCGCCAACGTTAGCCCCCTAACTTTGAGGCTAACGTTGGCACATGAATTTCTCCCCTGGGCACCAAAAGTTTGTGCCAACGTTAGCCCCCTAACTTTGAGGCTAACGTTGGCATGAGAAACTCCTCCCTGGCCACCTAACGTTTGCGCCAACGTTAGACCCCTAACTTGGAGGCTAACGTTGGCACATGAAAATACAAGGGAGAGGGGCAAAAGTTTGCGCCAACGTTAGCCCCCTAACTTGGTGGCTAACGTTGGCGCCACAAGCACACTAGGCAAGGCCAATGTTAGGGTCAAAGTTAGACCCCTAACGTTGGCACCAATGTTGATATCAGCAATTTGTGCTAGCTGATATGAAAAGTTAGAGCCAAAGTTAGACCCCTAACTTTGGCTCAAACTTTTGGTCCAACTTTTGCTAACCTCAAAACCGGTTCAATTGGTTCACTTCGGTTCTTCTCCAAATTTACAATTTCCTTTGCAATTGTTCTTGTTGGATCTAGGAAGGCATTGAGATCTAAACTTGGTTCTCTAGTCTCTGGGTCCTGAGATCTAAATTCCCATTTCAATTCTCTGTTTATTGCTTTCCATGTTCATTTACTTTTCTGCTATAAGATCCGATCCAATCCCAATTCCCTTTTACTCTTCTGTTTGATGCAATCTAATTTTTCCTTGTTTAATTTCTGCAAATCCACATCCCAATCCCCTTTACATTTCAAGCAATTTACATTCCTTGCACTTTAAGATTCCGCAATTTACATTTCTTGCACTTTAAGTTTCTGCCATTTAATTTCTTGTTCTTTAAGTTTCAGCAATTTATTTCTTGTTCTCTTTACTTCAATGCAATTCAATTCTGCAAGTCACAAAACCATCAACCAAATCTTGATTCGCTTGACTAAATCAACCACTAAACTAAAATTGCTCAATCCTTCAATCCCTGTGGGATCGACCTCACTCCCGTGAGTTTTTATTACTTGATGCGACCCGGTGCACTTGCCGGTTAGATTTGTGTGTTTTGGGAGAGATTCATTTTTCCTCCAAAATACTCATCAAGTTTTTGGCGCCATTGCTGGGGATTGAATAGATTGACAATGATTAAGTGAGGTGGTGATCTAGATCAAGCACTTTTTCTTTAATTTTTGACTAACCCACTAACTATTTGAAGTTTTGTCTCAACCGGCTACACTCAATTTTCAAGAGAATCGCTGTGTGTTCCGTTGTTGATTTATATATCACAGGGAAGAAGGAGTTTCTGAGAAAGAAGAACATCACAACATGAAGCCACAACTCATTACACTAATAGAAAACAATTGTTCCTATGGTGGAAATCCCTTGGAGGACTCTAAACAGCACCTATCCATTTTTCTGAAAACTTGTGGGGCTGTCAATCTCAATGGTGTGGACCATGATACCATTAAGCTCTTGTTATTTCCCTTCTCACTGAAGGATGAAGCGGCACAATGGCTTGAAACCTTTCCCCAAGGAAGTATAACTAGTTGGGATGAATTGGTTGCCAAGTTTCTAGCCAAATTCTCCTCACCCCAACAGCACATCAAGATGAAAGAAGGAGTACATCCATTCATACAAAGAGAGGAAGAACCACTGTTCAAAGCATGGGAGAGATACAAGAAAGCAAATGATAAGGTGGATTTTCGAGCGTTCTATGAAGGATTAACCTCCGAAACAAGAAAAGTAGTAGATTACTTCTCAGATGGCCTACTCAAGGCAACAGCAACCATCCAAGGAACTGCAGAGTTCAGTGACAAAAGAGCCAATAACCAACACTCAATTGAGACACCACGGAATGCAATTTCAGAAAAGGAAGTAATGAATCTTGAAGGAGTGAGAGCAATCATGAATCAAAACAAGCAGCTACACCAGCAAACTCAGCAGCAATTGGAATCAATAGCTAGACAAATTGATTCTCTACATTCTGCCACACTGAATGCACAATTTCCACCATGGAAACCACATTCTTATTTAAGAATGAGGGAATCTCAGCATCAGGAACAAAGGGACTTCAACTATAATAACCCCAACTTCCCAAACCTGCAAAAACACCACCATACCAACAAAAATCACTACACACCACCCCAATATACACACCTACAACCCTATCCTACCCCACCACCTGCCCAAAATGACTTACATCAATCACCACAATTAACACAGTCACAACCGATCCTAAACTTCCAAAAACTCTATGTTTTAGAAATGATGATGGAAAGGTTTATGAAAATTCAAGAAATGACATTGATAGAGCAGGAGGACATAAGGAAAAACCAAGAGGCATATCTCAAGAGAATTGAAAGGTACATGGAACAAATGGTTCAAAACCCTGCTAAACTGGGTGAGAGAGAGGGAAATATATCCCTAAGAGCCACTAAAGATGACTCGAAGAACAATGAAAAAGCTGCTGGGTTGAAAGGGAAAGCAGTTATGGAAAACAAGGAGAAGCCTACGGTAAGAGGAGGAAACCAAAGGCAACAGAAACCTCAACTTCCATGATCAGAGGATGAAGGATGTCAAGCTAGTGACAATAAAAGAGCGCTTGTTGGGAGGCAACCCAACCCGAGGTAGTTTTCTGTTCATAACTATTTTAATAAAAAGGTTAATTAGTTTTATCTATAATGCAAGAAGCTAAGTTTGGTGTTGCACACCAAAACAATCTAAGGGAGAATGAAGGATTCTAAGTTTGGTGTTCCACCAAAATCTCATTATAAAACGCACTCTCACCTTCTGTATAATGCTGACTTCAAGCATGTTGGATAAACTAGTTAACTATTCTGCTGTTTCCTAGTTTTCAGTTTTATTGCTTTTGAAAAAGAAGAAAAAGAGTTTCACACATCGTTAATCTAATGCATTGGCAAGGCACTAAGTTTGGTGTTCCCACACCAAAGTAAGTACAAAGGCCCACAAATAAATCATGCAAGCTAACCCTTTTGCAAGTGCTTTGCTTGGGGAACAAGCAACTTTCAACATCATTGCAGAATGACATACAAGCTTTTGGAGGTTTGAACATCATCAAAAAGGAGAAAGATGAACAATATGATTTAGAGTTCACCCCACTGATACTTGATCACTTCACTCATTGTACTTTACAAGTGTTCCTCAATCCATCTTAATTGAAAGAATCTCTGAGCATAATTCATTTCTTGCTTGGGGACAAGCAAGCTTTAAGTTTGGTGTTGTGATGACAAGTCATCCTAGCCTAGTTTAACTAGTCTTTTTCTTTTATTTTCATTAGAATTATGCACTTTCTTGAGCTACAAGCAAGCCAATTAGCTAGATTTTCATGTTTCCCTTGATTGAATCAACCATGTATGAATTCAAGCCATTTCATGAGGTGAATTCACTTCTCTTCCTCTTAGTTTTATTGCTTTCAATTTCAATTACACCTGTCTTGGATCTTGGGTTGGAGATTTGAAGAAATTCTGTTTCAATCTCATCCTTGGATCTCTCTGTTTATTTACTGCTTAATTGAATTCCCGTTTCTGTTACTTGCTTCTCATCTACTTTCCTTGCAACTTACAATTTCCTTTGCAATTGTTCTTGTTGGATCTAGGAAGGCATTGAGATCTAGACTTGGTTCTCTAGTCTCTGGGTCCTGAGATCTAAATTCCCATTTCAATTCTCTGTTTATTGCTTTCCATGTTCATTTACTTTTCTGCTATAAGATCCGATCCAATCCCAATTCCCTTTTACTCTTCTGTTAGATGCAATTTAACTTTTCCTTGTTTAATTTCTGCAAATCCACGTCCCAATCCCCTTTACATTTCAAGCAATTTACATTCCTTGCACTTTAAGATTCCGCAATTTACATTTCTTGCACTCTAAGTTTCTGCCATTTAATTTCTTGTTCTTTACGTTTCAGCAATTTATTTCTTGTTCTCTTTACTTCAATGCAATTCAATTCTGCAAGTCACAAAACCATCAACCAAATCTTGATTCGCTTGACTAAATCAACCACTAAACTAAAATTGCTCAATCCTTCAATCCCTGTGGGATCGACCTCACTCCCGTGAGTTTTTATTACTTGATGCGACCCGGTGCACTTGCCGGTTAGATTTGTGTGTTTTGGGAGAGATTCATTTTTCCTCCAAAATACTCATCAATAGGAACTCAGAATTCAAATAGTGTTATTGATTCTCCTAGTTCAGTATGTTGATTCTTGAACACAGCTACTTTATGAGTCTTGGCCGTGACCCTAAGCATTTTGTTTTCCAGTATTACCACCGGATACATAGATGCCACAGACACATAACTGGGTGAACCTTTTCAGATTGTGACTCAGCTTTGTTAGAGTCCCCAATTAGAGGTGTCCAGAGCTCTTAAGCACACTCTTTTTGTTTTGGACCACGACTTTAACCGTTTAGTCTCAAGTTTTCACTTAACACCTTCACGCCACAAGCACATGATTAGGGACAGCTTGTTTTAGCCGCTTAGGCCAGGATTTTATTCCTGTGGGCCCTCCTATCCACTGATGCTCAAAGCCTTGGATCTTTTTTATTTTACCCTTGCCTTTTGGTTTAAAGGGTTATTGGCTTTTTCTGCTTGCTTTTTCTTTCTCTTTTTTTTTTGCATTTTTTTTGCAAGCTTTTCACTGCTTTTTCTTGCTTCAAGAATCAATTTTATGATTTTTCAGATTATCAAATAACATTTCTCCTTTTCCATCATTCTTTCAAGAGCCAATAATTTTAACATTCATGAACAACAAATTCAAAAATATGCACTGTTCAGGCATTCATTCAGAAGAACAAAGAGTATTGCCACCACATCAAAATAATTAAACTATTTTAAAATTCAAAATTCATGTACTTCTTTTTCTTTTTCAATTGAAAACATTTTTCATTTAAGAAAGGTGATGGATTTATATTCATAGCTTTAAGGCATAGACACTTAGACACTAGTGATCATGTAATAAAGACACAAACATGAATAAACATAAAGCATAAAAATTCGAAAAACAGAAAATAAAGAACAAGGGAATTAAAGAACGGGTCCACCTTAGTAATGGCGGCTTGTTCTTCCTCTTGAAGATCTTATGGAGTGCTTGAGCTCCTCAATGTCTCTTCCTTGCCTTTTTTGCTCTTCTCTCATGATTCTTTGATCTTCTCTAATTTCATGAAGGAGGATAGAATGTTCTTGGTGCTCCACCCTTAGTTGTCCCATATTGGAACTTAATTCTCCTAGGGGGTGTTAATTTGCTCCCAATAGTTTTGTGGAGGAAAATGCATCCCTTGAGGTATCTCAGGAATTTCATGATGAGGAATTTCCTCATGCTCTTGTCCATGAGTGGGATCTCTTGTTTGCTCCATCCTTTTCTTAGTGATGGGCTTGTCCTTATCAATGAGGATGTCTTCCTCTATGTCAATTCTTTGGATCCGGGTTCACACTTTGATCATGGTTCTTGGTGATCCATGCATTGGCATAGAACTCTTGAACCATTAAGATTTCGACTTGTTGAATGGGGTTGGTGAGAACTTCCCAACCTCTTCTTCGAATCTCATATCGGATCTCCGGATATTCACCCTTTTTGAGCTTGAAAGGGACCTCGGGGATCACTTTCTTCTTGGCCACAACTTCATAAAAGTAGTCTTGATGCACCTTTGATATGAATCTCTCAATCTCCCATGACTCGGAGGTGGAAGCTATTGCCTTCCCTTTCCTATTTCTAGAGGTTTCTTCGGCCTTTGGTGCCATAAATGGTTATGGAAAAACAAAAAGCTTTAGCTTTTACCACAACAAACTTAGAAGGTTTGCTCATCCTCGAGCAAAAAAGAAGAAAGAAGAGAGTAGAGAAAGAAGAAATAGAGGAGATGGAAGGGGGTAGTGTTTCGGCTAAGGGGGTGAAGTAGTGTTTAAGATGTGTGAAAATGAAGGAGTGAAGATGGGTTTATATAGGAGTGGAGAGGTGGGTTTGAGAAGGAAAGTGGTTTGAATTTGAATAGTGAGGTAGGTGGAGTTTTTGACGGATGGATGTGGATTGGTGAAGGGTTTATGGAGAAGAGGGTAGGATTTGATAGGTGAGGGGTTTTTGGGGAAGAGGTATAGAGGTGATTGGTGAAGGGTATTTGGGGAAGAGTATTATGAAAAGGTGTGAAGAAGAGAGAGAGTGAGTTGAGGTTGGTGGGGATCCTGTGGGGTCCACAGATCCTGAGGTGTCAAGGATTTCTCATCCCTTCACTAATTAGGCTTGCAAAACGCCCTTTGCTGCCAGTCCTGGCGTTAAACGCCAGGTTACTGCCCATTTCTGGCGTTTAACGCCAGCTTCTTGCCCTTTTCTGGCGTTAAACGCCAGTCTGGTGCCCATTTCTGGCATTAAACGCACAGAATAGTGCCAGACTGGGCGTTTAATGCCCATTCTGCTGCCCTTACTGGCATTTAAACGCCAGTAGGCTTCTCCTCTAGGGTGTGCTGGTTTTCATTCTGTTTTTTAGTGTTTTTGCTTTTTCAATTATTTTGTGACTTCACATGATCATCAACCTATAGAAAACATAAAATAACAATGGAAAAGAGAAATTTAACATAGATAAGTAAAATTGGGTTTCCTCCCAACAAGCGCTTCTTTAATGTCAGTAGCTTGACAGTGGGCTCTCATGGAGCCTCACAGATACTCAGAGCATGATGATGGCCTCTCAACACCAAACTTAGAGTTTGGCTGTGACCTCTCAACACCAAACTTAGAGTTTGAATGTGGGGATTTTATTTGACTCTGTATTGAGAGAAGATTTTCATGCTTCCTCTCCATGGTTACAGAGGGAGATCCTTGGGCTTTAAACAAAAGGGAGTCCTTATTCACTTGAAGGACCAATTCTCCTCTGTCAACATCAATCACAGCTCTTGCTGTGGCTAGGAAGGGTATGCCAAGGATGATGGATTCATCCATACATTTCCCAGTGTCTAGGATTATGAAATCAGCAGGGATGTAGTGGCCTTCAACCTTTTTATTACCCTTGCTTTTTGGTTTTAAGGTCTATTTTTTTTCTGCAAGCTTTTGTATTCACTACTTTTTCTTGCTTCAAGAATCATTTTTATGATTTTTCAGATTATCAGATAACATTTCTCCTTTTTCATCATTCTTTCAAGAGCCAACATATTTAATATTCATAAACATCAAATTTAAAAGACTTATGCACTGTTCAAGCATTCATTCAGAAGACAGAAAGCATTGCCACCACATGTAAATAATTAGAATTTTTTTCTTATTAAAAACTCGAAAAATATTGCCTCCTTATTCTATAGAAAATTTGCTTTTTTTATTCATGTTTAATGATGATGAGAAAAATAAATTATAGCTTAATTGGAGATAAAATCAGAATATAAATACTAATTACTACTACTCATATATAACTTCTTAAGGTAAAACTCAAATAAGAACAATTATCACAGAGTTAAGGCTAAGATTAGAACTCAACCACCTTGAATTTGGAAGGTGGATGTCTCTTTTGTCTTTGGAGTGCTTGGCCCTTCAAGAGATAGTTTCTAACGCTTTAATTCCTTCAGTTCACGCCCTTGCTCTTCTTGTTCTCTAAGAAATTTGCAGAGCATGCTGTTTTGATTTTGCTGTTCTTCCTTTAGTTGATCCACAGCTTCTTGCAACTTGGTGACAGATACTTCTAGGCGCTCCTAGTATTCAATTTGAGGGATTTCCGGGAGGAACTCCTCTGCTTTTCTCTTGATGGGGTCGTCCTGCACTTGTTGTCCTTCCATAGTCTTTTTGGTGATTGGTTGCTCAACTGAGATATACTTATCTACTCCCATCTTTATCCCAGCATCTTTACATAACAGAGAAACTAAGCTTGGATAGGCCAATTTGGCATCCTTGGAGTTCTTGTTTGTAATTTTGTAAAGCTCACAAGCAATCAACTGATGAACTTCCACTTCTTTTTCCAGCATAATACAATGAATCATCACTGCTCTTCTGATGGTGACTTCTGAGCGGTTGCTAGTGGGAAGAATAGAGCCCCCAATGAAGTTCAGCCAGCCTCTGGCGACTGGTTTGAGATCTCCTCTCTTGAGTTGGTTCGGGGCACCCTTTGTGTTGGTTGTCCACTTGGCTCCAGGGAGGCATATATCCTCTAGGATTTTATCCAAGCCTAGGTTTGATCTCATCATTTTCCTATTAAAGGAGTCTGGGTCATCTTGCAGTTGAGGCAGCTTGAAGATCTCCCTTATTTTATCAGGGTGGATGTGAACAACCTTCCCTCTGACCAAAGTTCTATAGTCATAGAATGCGGTTCTAGCTATCCTCTGCCTGTCTATCTGCCATGGATTAGCATAGAATTCCTGAACCATGTTTCTTCCCACCTTTGTTTCAGGATTAGCTAGGACTTCCCAGCTCCTGTTTCAAATTTGCTCTTGGATCTCTGGATATTCATCTTCTTTCAGATCGAATTTAACTTCCGGGATCACTGACCTTAGACTCATTATTTTGTAATAATGGCCTGAATGTTCTTTGGTTATGAACTTCCCTTGTGATTCTTGCAGCTTGTACCTCAAGGATTCCTAGCTTCTCCATTACAGAGAGAGGCATGAGGTTTATGCTTGACCCTAGGTTACACAGAGCCTTCTCAAAGGTCATGGTGCCTATGGTACAAGGTATTGAGAACTTTCCAGGATCTTGTCTCTTCAGAGGTAATTTCTGCCTAGTTAAGTCATCCAGTTCTTTGGTGAGCAAGGGGGGTTCATCCTCCCAAGTCTCATTACCAAATAGCTTGGCATTTAGCTTCATGATTGCTCCAAGGTACTTAGCAACTTGTTCTTCAGTAACATCTTCATCCTCTTCAGAGGAAGAATATTCATCAGAGCTCATGAATGGCAAAAGTAAATTCAATGGAATCTCTATGGTCTCAATGTGAGCCTCAGATTCCCATGGTTCCTCATTAGGGAACTCCTTGGAGAACAGTGGACGTCCATTGAGGTCGTCCTCAGTGGAAATCACTGCCTCTTCCTCCTCTCCAGGTTTGGCCGTGTGGGTAATGTTGATGGCCTTGCACTCTCCTTTTGGATTCTCTTCTGTATTGCTTGGAAGAGTACTAGGAGGGAGTTTAGTAACTTTCTTGCTCAGCTGACCCACTTGTGCCTCCAAATATCTAATGGAGGACCTTGTTTCAGTCATGAAACTTTGAGTGATTTTAATTAAATCAGAGACTACAGTTGTTAATTCAGAGTGGTTCTGCCTGGAATTCTCTGTTTGTTGCTGAGAAAATGATGGAAAAGGTTTGCCATTGCTAAACCTATTTCTTTCACCATTATTGTTGTTGAAGCCTTGTTGAGGCCTCTGTTGATCCTTCCATGAGAGGTTTGGGTGATTTCTCCATGAAAAATTATAGGTGTTTCCATAGGATTCTCCCATGTGATTCACCTCTTCCATTGCTGGGTTCTCAGGATCATAAGCTTCTTCTTCAGATGAAGCTTCTTTGGTACTGACTATTGCTGCTTGCATTTTAGACAGACTCTGAGAAATCATATTGACTTGCTGAGTCAATATTTTGTTCTGAACCAATATGGCTTTCAGAGTATCAATCTCAAGAACTCCTTTCTTCTGATTTGTCCCATTATTCACAGGATTCCTTTCAGAAGTGTATATGAATTGGTTATTTGCAATCATTTCAATGAGTTCCTGGGCTTCTGCAGGCGTCTTCTTCAGATGAAGAGATCCTCCAGCAGAGCTGTCCAATGACATCTTGGACAGTTCAGATAGACCATCATAGAAGATACCTATGATGCTCCATTCTGAAAGCATGTCAGAAGGACACCTTCTGATCAATTGCTTGTTTCTTTCCCAAGCTCCATAGAGGGATTCACCTTCCTTCTGTCTGAAGGTTTGGACTTCCACTTTAAGCTTGCTCAATTTTTAAGGTAGAAAGAATTTTGCCAAGAAGGCATTGACTAGCTTTTCCCAAGAGTTCAGGCTTTCTTTAGGTTGTGAATCCAACCATGTTCTAGCTCTGTCTCTTACAGCAAAGGGAAAAAGCATAAGTCTATAGACCTCAGGATCAACCCCATTGGTCTTGACAGTGTCACAGATTTGCAAGAATTTAGCTAAGAACTGATGAGGATCTTCCAATGGAAGTCCATGAAACTTGTAATTCTGTTGCATCAGAGAAACTAATTGAGGCTTAAGCTCAAAGTTGTTAGCTCCAATGGCAGGGATTGAGATGCTTCTCCCATAGAAGTCAGGAGTAGGTGCAGTAAAGTCACCAAGCACCTTCCTTGCATTGTTGGCATTGTTGTTGTTTTCGGCTGCCATGGCTTCTTCTTGTTTGAAAAGTTCTGTTAGGTCCTCTTTAGAGAGTTGTACTTTAGCTTCTCTTAGCTTTCTCTTCAAGGTCCTTTCAGGTTCAGGATCAGCTTCAACAAGAATGCCTTTGTCCTTGCTCCTGCTCATATGAAAAGAGAGGAGAAGAAAATATGGAATCCTCTATGTCACAGTATAGAGATTCCTTGAGGTGTCAGAGGTAAAGAAAAATAGAAGGAGAAGGTAGAGAAGAAAGAGTTCGAACTTATCAAGAGGGATAGAGTTTGAATTGTACATTGAAGAGGAGTGTTAGTCCATAAATAGAAGGATGTAAGAGGAGGGGAAGAATTTTCGAAAATAAAGTAAAAAGATTTTGAAATAATTAAGAAAAATTTTGAAAATTTGGTAAATGATTTTCGAAAACTAAGATTGGGAAAGAAATTGAGTGATTTTTGTAAAAGATTTTGAAATTAGAAATCAAAAAGATATGATTGAAACTTAATTTTGAAAAAGATGTGATTGAAAAGACATGATTGAGAAGATATGATTGAGAATCAAATTAAAAAGAAGAAAGTTTTTTAAAATTAAAGTTGATTACTTGACCAACAAGAAATTAAAAGATATGATTCTAGAATTTAAAATTTGATCCTTTCTTAATAGGCAAGTAACAACTTGAAAATTTTGAATTAAATCACTAATTGTAGCAAGGATTTTCGAAAATAGTAATAAATAAAAAAAATTGAAAAGAAATTGATTTTGAAAAGATATGATTGAAAAGATATGATTTGAAAAAAAAAATTTGATGTTGAAAAATTATGAAAATTTGAAAAAGATTTGAATTAAAAACAAAATCTTCCATCTAGTGTCGTCCTGGCATTAAACGCCCAGAATGGCATTCATTTTGGTGTTTAACGCCCAAAATGCTACCTTTTTGGGCGTTTAACGCCCAACCAGGTACCCTGGCTGGCATTTAAATGCCAGTTTTCCTTCTTCACTGGGCGTTTTGAATGCCCATCTTTTTCTGTATAATTCCTCTACTAAATGTTCTAAATCTTCAATTCTATGTGTTATTGACTTGAAAAGACACAATAAATTTTTTTTTAATTTTTAATGATGAGAAACAATGAAAAATGCAACTAAGATCAAATAAACAATGCATGCAAGATACCAAACTTAGAAATTTGTATACTAAGGACTATAACAATTTGAAAATGCATGTAAGAAACAACAAAAGACACAAAATAAGAGATATCAAAGATCAGAGCAATGAAATCATCAAGAACAACTTGAAGACCAATGAAGAACATTGGTGGACGAAATTGTGATGTCCAGGCTCGAACAATCCCTGGTAATGGCTCCAAAGCTTGGTGCTTTGATCTAAATTCATAATTGTCACAACTTCGATACAACTAACCAGCAAGTGCACTGGGTCGTCCAAGTAATACCTTACGTGAGTAAGGGTCGAATCCCACGGAGAATGTTGGTATGAAGCAAGCTATGGTCACCTTGTAAATCTCAGTCAGGCAGATATAAAGTGATAATGGTGTTTTCGAAATTTAATAATAAAATAGGGATAGAGATACTTATGTAAATCATTGGTAGGAATTTCAGATAAGCGAATGGAGATGCTTTTCGTTCCTCTGAACCTCTACTTTCCTTCTATCTTCCTCCAATCAGTCTTTCTCCTTTCCATGGCTGGCTTTATGCAAGGGCATCACCGTTGTCAGTGGCTACATCCCCTCCTCTCAGTGAATAATATGCTCATGCACCCTGTCACGGCACGGCTATTCATCTGTCGGTTCCCGATCATGCTGGAATAGGATTCACCCTTCTTTTGCGTCTGTCAATATGTCAAATACAATAGTAAGAGGTCCTATTTATAATAAACTAGTCACTAGGGTTTACATGAGTAAGTAATTGATGCATAAATCCACTTCCGGGGCCCACTTGGTGTGTGTTTGGGCTGAGCCTGAGTGTAGCACGTGCAGATGCCATTTGTGGAGTTGAACGCCAGTTTCTGTGCCAGTTTGGGCGTTCAACTCTGGTTTTGTATCCTTTTCTGGTGCTGGACGCCAGATTTGGGTAGAAAGCTGGCGTTGAACGCCAGTTTACGTCGTCAATTCTTGGCCAAAGTATGGACTATTATATATTGTTGGAAAGCCCTGGATGTCTACTTTCCAACGCAATTGGAAGCGCGCCATTTCGAGTTCTGTAGCTCCAGAAAATTCACTTTGAGTGCAGGGAGGTCAGAATCCAACAACATCAGCAGTCCTTTTTCAACCTCTGAATCTGATTTCTGCTCAAGTCCCTCAATTTCAGCCAGAAAATACCTGAAATCACAGAAAAACACACAAACTCATAGTAAAGTCCAGAAATGTGAATTTAACACAAAATCTATTAAAAACATCCCTAAAAGTAACTAGATCCTACTAAAAACATACTAAAAACAATGTCAAAAAGCGTATAAATTATCCGCTCATCAAACATATTGCATATATTCGAAAAATGCAAGAAGAATAAAGACATGCAATTGACACCAAACTTAAAAATTGACACTTGACTCAAACAAGAAACATAAAATATTTTTGATTTTGTAAATTTTATAATTTTCTTTTGTGATTTTTCGAAAATTATATAGAAAAGGAAATAAAGAGATTCAAAATTTTTAATGAGAATTTTAGGAATCATGCAATGTTAGTCTAAAACTCCGGTCCAGGAATTAGACATGGCTTACTAGCCAGCCAAGCTTTCAGTGAAAGCTTCGGTCCAAAACACTAGACATGGCCAATGGCCAACCAAGCTTTAGCAGATCATTACTTTCAACAGCAAAATTGATAGAAGTCAACAAGGTCTTGTGATGATAAGTTGAAACCTCGGTCCAAAAGATTAGACATGGCTTCTCATCCAGCCAGACTTCAATAAATCATCATGAAACTCTAGAATCCATTCTTAAAAACTCTGAAGAATAGAATAGAAATATTTTTGTATTTTTGAAAAAAAATTTCGAAAATAAAAAGTAAAAAGCTTAAAGCATAAAGTAAAATTACCTAATCTAAGCAACAAGATGAACCGTCAGTTGCCAAACTCGAACAATCCCCGGTAACGGCGCCAAAAACTTGGTGCACAAAATTGTGATCATCAATGGCGCCAATAACTTGGTACGCACAATTGTAATCTCAACTCTTTATCACAGCTCCGCACAACTAACCAGCAAGTGCACTGGGTCGTCCAAGTAATAAACCTTACGTGAGTAAGGATCGATCCCACGGAGACTGTCAGCTTGAAGGAAGCTATGGTCATCTTGTAAATCTCAGTTAGGCAGATTCAAATGATTATGGAGGATTGATAATTAAAAGATGAATAAAACATAAAATAGGATAGAGATACTTATGTAATTCATTGGTAGGAATTTCAGATAAGCATATGAAGATGCTTTGTTCCTTCTGAACCTCTGCTTTCCTATTGCCTTCTTCCAATCATTCATACTCCTTTCCATGGCAAGATTTATGTTGGGCATCACCGTTGTCAATGGCTACTTCCCGTCCTCTCAGTGAAGATGTTCCAAATGCGTTGTCACCGCACGGCTAATCATCTCTCGGTTCTCGATCATGTTAGAATAGGATCCATTGATCCTTTTATGTTTGTCACATGCCCAACACTCGTGAGTTTGAAGCTCGTCACAGTCATCCCTTCCCAGATCCTACTCGGAATACCACAGACAAGGTTTAGACTTTTCGGATCTCAAGAATGACCGCCAATGATTCTAGCCTATACCACGAAGGTTTTAATCTTAGATTAGAAACCCAAGAGATACACATTCAAGCTTGATTGCATGTAGAACAGAAGTGGTTGTCAAGCACGCGTTCATAGGTGAGAATGGTGATGAGTGTCACGGATCATCACATTCATCAAGTTGAAGAACGAGTGTATATCTTAGAGAAGAAGTAAGCGTGAATTAAATAGAAAACAGTAGTACTTTGCATTAATTCATGAAGAACAGCAGAGCTCCACACCTTAATCTATGGTGTGTAGAAACTCCACCATTGAAAATACATAAGAATAAAAGGTCCAGGCATGACCGAATGATGCCAGGGCATTTTGGCCAGGTTCACTGACCTTTTCTTTATGGTTTTAGGGTAGTTTCATGCACTTTCTTAGGAAATAAGCAAGTTTTGGGTAAATAATTATTTACATCTTGATTCAAGCAAACATTGTGAATTTTATATGATTTCATGAGAATTATGCATGAATTGAATGGTAAATTAAATGATGCATGATCTCATGGGTTATAACCTAGCTTTGATGCACTTTATTTGCTTGATTTCAGGACAAAGGAAGCAAGGAAGATGCCACATTAACAGCCACGTTAGTCCAACTAACGTGACCATTAACGTGGAAAGGAGGCTAGCTTACAACGTTAACAAGAAAAGTGAACACCAATAACACTTTCGTGAGCCATCATAGCCCACGTTAGTGTCCACGTTAACTACGTTAACGTGGAAGCTAACGTGGAAGAGAACCGTGCATCAAGTTTATGGCGCCGTTGCCGGGGATTGATTTTGTATCAACAATGATTAAATTGGTGGATAACTAGATGGAGCACTTTTCTTTTGTTTGATTTAATTCCATCTGAGTAATTTAATTTCAGTTTTAGTTATTTCCTTCCCTTTACCTCTCACCCATTTGTGGTGCTATCTGCATATCATTTTTTTTACTATTTAGTTCACTGACCCACTAACTGTTTGATATATTGCATCATTCACACTAATAGCATTTCTGCAGAAAATACTGACTACATCTATCCTTTTTTCTTGTGCCTTACTGGTTGTATGACAGGTAGAAGAAGTAGGGCTTCAACTTCCTTTGATTCTGAACCTGAGAGGACCTTCCTTAGATTAAGGAGGGAAGCAAGAGAGAAGAGAGTAGTTGGTGCTGAGGAAGAGGAAGAGTACTTTGAACTAGACCTGGATGAGAATATGGAGAACCATCATGAAGAAGAGGCTCACAACCATGGCAGAGAAGGTCCAGCGCATCATGCTGGGCAAGAGAGAAGAGTTCTAGGATCCTACATCAATCCAAACCCAGGAAACTGTGGAAGTAGCATCCAAAAGCCAACCATACATGCCAACAACTTTGAACTAAAGCTACAGCTCATCACCCTTATTCAGAACAATTGTTCATTCGGAGGAAGTGTTCAAGAAGATCCCAATCAACATCTAACCACCTTCCTGAGGATATGTGACACTATGAAGTCTAATGGTATTCATCCTGACACCTACAGACTACTTCTATTCCCCTTTTCACTCAAGGACAAGGCATCTAAATGGCTGGAATCCTTCCCGAAGGAGAGCTTAACAACCTGGAAAGATGTGGTAAACAAATTCTTGGTGAGATTCTATCCTCCTCAAAGAATCAACAGGTTGAGAGCTGAGGTACAAACTTTCAGGGTTAAAGACTCTATATGAAGCATGGGAGAGGTTTAAAGACTTAACAAGAAGATGCCTGGTGCGCAAAATTGTGAATCACACTTTTCACAACTCGTACCACTAACCAGCAAGTGCACTGGGTCGTCCAAGTAATACCTTACGTGAGTAAGGGTCGAATCGCACGGAGATTGTTAGCTTGAAGCAATCTATGGTTATCTTGTAACTCTTAGTCAGGATATCAATTATATTTATCAGTTTGAATTGCAAGAAATGAAAGAGCATGAAATAAATACTTGTTCTGCAGTAATAGAGAATATGTTAGAGTTTTGGAGATGCTTTATCCTCTAAATCTCTGCTTTCCCCCTGTCTTCTTCTTCACGCACGCAAGGTCCCTCCTATGGCAAGCTGTATGTTGGTGGATCACCGTTATCAATGGCTACCATCCTTCCTCTCAGTGAAAATGGTCCAGGTGCGCTGTCACTGCCCGGCTAATCATCTGTCGGTTCTCACTCATGCTGGAATAGGATCCGTTGGTCTTGCGTCTGTCACTACGCCCAACCTTTGTGAGTTTGAAGCTCGTCGCAGTCATTCAATCCTTAAATCCTACTCAGAATACCACAGACAAGGTTTAGACTTTTCGGATTCTCAAGAATGCTGCCAATGGATTCTAGCTTATACCACAAAGATTCTGATTAAGGAACCCAAGAGATAGTTATTCAATCTAATGTAGAACGGAGGTGGTTGTCAGGCACGCGTTCATAGGTTGAGAATGGTGATGAGTGTCACGGATCATCCCATTCATCATATTGAAGTGCAAATAAATATCTTAGATAGAAACAAGCGTGTTTGAATGAAAAATAGAAGTAATTGTATTAATCCATCGAGACACAGCAGAGCTCCTCACCCCCAACAATGGAGTTTAGAGGCTCATGCCGTCAAAGAGTACAAAGTTCAGATCTAAAATGTCATGAGGTGCAAAATAAATCTCTAAAAGTTGTTTAAATACTAAACTAGTAACCTAGGTTTACAGAAAATGAGTAAACTAAGATAGATAGTGCAGAAATCCACTTCTGGGGCCCACTTGGTGTGTACTAGGGCTGAGACTTGAGCTTTACACGTGTCTAGGCTGTTTCTGGAGTTAAACGCCAGGTTGTAACTTGTTTTGGGCGTTTAACTCCAACTTGT
>NC_029789.2:94163358-94184732 GCF_000816755.2 Arachis ipaensis
TTTGAATTGAAAATGAAATTGCCTACTCCCCACAATCCTGGCGTTAAACGCCCAACTACTGCAAGTTTTGGGTGTTTAACTCCCACTTGCTGCTTGGTTTGAGCGTTTAACGCCCAGCTGTTGCTTCTAGCTGGCGTTAAACGCCAGAAACCCCTTTGTCACTGGGCATTTTTCTGAACGCCCAGGATGCTGTAAATCTGGCGTTAAACACCCAGAAGTTGCTTCTTTCTGGCGTTTAACGCCCAGATGGCTATCTTTACTGGCATTTTCTTGCCAGTAAGCTCCTTTTTCCTGTTTTGTGCTCTGAATTCTTCTGTAACCCTGTGGACTTATGCAATTGATTCTTTACCTTGTTAATATTAAGCTCATATAAATAAAATGAGGAATAAAATAGCAGAAAAGTTTTGCTAATGGTTGGGTTGCCTCCCAGCAAGCGCTTCTTTATTGTCGTTAGCTGGACCTTTGCTAAGCTTTTAATCTAGCCTCAGCCTTGAGCACTCTTGCTCAACATTGCCTTCAGGATAGTGCTTGATTCTCTATCCATTAATAATGAATTTCTTATCAGAATCAGTGTCTAGAAGCTCCACAAAACCATATGGTGATACACTTATAATCACATATGGTCCCCTCCACCGGGATTTCAATTTCCCGGGGAATAGCCTGAGCCTAGAGTTAAACAACAGAACCTTTTGTCTTGGTTCAAAGACTCTAGATGACAGCTTTCTGTCATGCCACCTTTTTTATTTCTCTTTATAAAGCTTGGCATTTTCGAAAGCAGTGAGTCTGAATTCCTCTAGCTCATTCAGCTGGAGCAATCTTTTTTCTCCAGCTAGTTTGGCATCAAAGTTTAGGAATCTGGTTGCCCAGTAGGCCTTATGTTCCAGTTCCATAGGTAGATGACAGGCCTTACCATACACAAGTTGGTATGGAGAGGTCCCTATAGGAGTCTTGAATGCTGTTCTGTAAGCCCACAGAGCATCATCTAAGCTTCCTGCCCAATCCTTTCTACGGGTACTTACAGTCCGTTCCAGGATTCTTTTTAGTTCTCTGTTAGAAACTTTAGCTTGCCCATTTGTCTGTGGGTGATATGGAGTTGCCACTTTGTGGCGAATTCCATACCGGACCATGGCAGAGTAAAGCTGTTTGTTGCAGAAGTGAGTGCCCCATCACTGATTAGTACTCTAGGGACACCAAACCTGCTGAAGATATATTTTTGGAGCAACTTCAGCACTATTTTAGTATCATTGGTAGGTGTGGCAACGGCCTCTACCCATTTTGATACATAGTCGACTGCCACCAGAATATAAGTGTTTGAGTATGATGGCGGGAAAGGTCCCATGAAGTCAATTTCCCATACATCAAACAACTCAATCTCTAAGATTCCCTGTTGAGGCATGGCGTAACCATGAGGCAGATTACCAGCTCTTTGGCAACTGTCACAGTTACGTACAAATTCTCGGGAATCCCTATAGAGTGTAGGCCAGTAGAAGCCACATTGGAGGACCTTGGTGGCTGTTCGCTCACCTTCGAAATGGCCTCCATATTGTGATCCATGGCAAATTTCATAAGATCCTCTGTGCTTCTTCTCTAGGTACACACCTACGGATTATTCCGTCTGCACATCTCTTAAAGAGATAGGATTCATCCCACAAGTAGTACTTTGCATCAGTAATTAATTTTTTCTTTTGTTGCCTACTGTACTCCTTGGGTATGAACCTTGCAGCTTTATAGTTTGTAATGTCTGCAAACCATGGTTTTTCCTGAATGGCAAATAAATGCTCATCCGGAAAGGTCTCAGAAATCTCAATAGAGGGGGGAAACTCCCCTTCTGCTGGTTCTATCCGAGACAGATGATCAGCCACTTGGTTCTTTGTCCCTTTCCTATCTCTTATTTTTATATCAAACTCTTGCAGAAGTAACACCCATCTTATGAGCCTGGGTTTTGAATCCTGCTTTGTGAGTAGATATTTAAGAGCAGCATGGTCAGTGTACACAATCACTTTTGATCCTACTAAGTATGATCTAAACTTGTCAATGGCAAAAACCACTGCAAGAAATTCTTTTTCTGTGGTTGTGTAATTTTTCTGGGCATCATTTAAAACACGGCTAGCATAATAAATGACATGCAGAAGCTTGTCATGCCTCTACCCCAGTACTGCACCAATGGTGTGGTCACTGGCATCACACATTAATTCAAATGGTAAAGTCCAGTCTGGTGCAGAAATAACTGGTGTTGTGACCAGCTTAGCTTTCAGAGTCTCAAACGCTTGCAGACACTCGGTGTCAAACACAAATGGCGTGTCAGCAGCTAGCATATTGCTCAGGGGTTTTGCAATTTTTGAAAAATCCTTTATAAACCTCCTGTAGAATCCTGCATGCCCTAGAAAGCTTCTGATTGCCTTGACAATAGCAGGTGGTGGTAATTTTTCAATTACTTCCACTTTAGCTTGATCCACCTCTATCCCCTTGTTTGAAATTTTATGCCCAAGGATAATTCCTTCAGTCACCATAAAGTGATATTTTTCCCAGTTTAAAACTAGGTTGGTCTCTTGGCATCTTTTTAGAACAAGTGCTAAATGGTCAAGGCAGGAACTGAATGAGTCTCCAAATACTGAAAAGTCATCCATGAAGACTTCCAGAAATTTCTCTACCATATCAGAGAAGATAGAGAGCATGCACCTCTGAAAGGTTGCAGGTGCATTACACAGACCAAAAGGCATTCTCCTGTAAGCAAATACTCTAGAAGGACATGTGAATGTTGTTTTCTCTTGGTCTTGAGGATCTACTGTAATTTGGTTGTAACCCGAATAGCCATCCAAAAAGCAGTAATATTCATGACCTGCTAGTCTCTCTAGCATCTGGTCTATGAATGGTAAAGGAAAATGATCCTTTCTTGTGGCTGTGTTGAGCCTTCTGTAGTCAATACACATGCGCCACCCTGTAACTGTTCTTGTAGGAACCAGTTCATTTTTTTCATTATGAACCACTGTCATGCCTCCCTTCTTGGGAACAACTTGAACAGGGCTCACCCAGGGGCTATCAGAAATAGGGTAAATAATCCCAGCCTCCAGTAATTTGGTGACCACTTTCTGCACCACTTCCTTCATGGCTGGATTTAGCCGCTTCTGTGGTTGAACCACTGGCTTAGCATCATCCTCCAATAGGATTTTGTGCATGCATCTAGCTGGGCTTATGCCCTTAAGGTCACTTATGGACCACCCAAGAGCTGTCTTGTGTGTCCTTAGCACTTAAATTAGTGCTTCCTCTTCCAGTGGGTTTAAAGCAGAGCTTATAATCACCGAAAAAGTGTCACCTTCTCCCAGAAATGCATATTTCAGGGATGGTGGTAATGGCTTGAGCTCGGGTTTAGGAGGTTTCTCCTCTTCCTGAGGAAATCTCAGAGGCTCTTTCAGTTCCTCTGAACCCTCCAACTCAGGCTGAACATCTTTAAAGATGTCTTCCAGCTCTGATTCGAGACTCTCAGCCATGTTGACCTCCTCTACCAAAGAGTCAATGAGATCAACTTTCATGCAGTCTTTTGGTGTGTCTGGATGCTGCATGGCCTTGACAACATTCAACTTAAACTCATCCTCATTGACTCTCAGGGTTACTTCCCCCTTTTAGACATCAATGAGAGTTCGTCCAGTTGCTAGGAAAGGTCTTCCTAGAATGAGAGTAGCACTCTTATGCTCCTCCATTTCCAGCACTACAAAGTCAGTGGGAAAGGCGAATGGCCCAACGCTAACAATCATGTCCTCAATCACGCCTGATGGGTATTTAATGGAGCCATCAGCAAGTTGGAGATATATCTGGGTTGGTTTAACTTCTTCAGTTAAACCAAGCTTTCTGATAGTGGATGTAGGTATTAAGTTGATGCTTGCCCCAAGATCACATAAAGCTGTCTTGGTGCAATTACCCTCTAATATGCATGGTATCAGAAAGCTCCCAGGATCTTTAAACTTTTCTGGAAAGCTTTTCAGAATGACTGCACTGTATTCTTCAGTGAGGAGAACTCTTTCAGTTTCTCTCCAAACCTTCTTATTACTCAAGATCTCCTTCATGAACTTGGCATAAGAAGGTATTTGCTCAAGTGCCTCTACAAATAGAATCTTTATTTCAAGAGTCCTGAGATAATCTGCAAAGCGAGCAAATTGCTTATCCTGCTCCTCTTGGTGGAGTTTTTGAGGATAAGGTATCTTGGCTTTATATTCCATAACCTTAGTTTCTGCAGGTTTATTTCCTACAGAGGTGGTTGGAGAAGCCTTTTTAGAGGGGTTGTTATCAGCACTTGTGTGTGTCTGATCCCTCACTGGCATTTGAATGCCAGGGTTAGAAGCTGGAGTGGGGTTGGACGCCAACTCCTTACTTGTTCCTAGTGTTTGAACGCCAGAACTGAGCTTCTATTGGGCGTTTGACGCCAAATCCTTGCCTATTTCTGGCGTTTGAACGCCAGAGTTATTCCTCTCTGGGCTCTTACTATCCTCAGAGGGATGTTGGATAGGAGTTTGTTCTTTTCTTGGCTTTCTGCTGCCTTGAAGTGAGGTATTTAATGTTTTCCCACTTCTTAATTGAACTGCTTAGCACTCTTCTATTATTTGTTTTGATAACTGTTGTTCTGTTTGCTTCAACTGTACCTCCATATTTATATTAGCCATTCTTGTGTTTTGTAGTATCTCCTTGAATTCGGCCAGCTGTTTTGTTAGAAAGTCTAATTACTGATTGAATTCAGTAATTTGTTCTGCAGGACTGAGTTCAGCAGTTACTGTTTTAGCCTCTTCTTTCATGGAAGATTCACTATTTAGGTACAGATGCTGATTTCTGGCAACTATATCAATAAACTCTTGAACCTCTTCAATTGTATTTCTCATGTGTATAGATCCACCAGTTGAGTGATCCAGAGAAATTTGAGCTTTCTCTGTAAGCCCATAATAGAAGATGTCTAACTGCACCCATTCTGAAAATATTTCAGAGGGGCATTTTCTTAGCATCTCTCTGTGTCTCTTCCAGGCATCATAAAGAGATTCATTATCTACTTGTTTAAAGCCTTGGATGTCCAGCCTTAGTTGTGTTATCTGTTTTAGAGGGAAGTATTGATTCAGGAATTTTTCTGACAGCTGTTTCCCTGTCCTTATGCTAGCCTTAGGTTGGTTATTTAACCACCTCTTAGCTTGGTCTTTTACAGCAAATGGAAACAGTAATAATCTATAGACATCCTGATCTACTTCTTTATCATGTACTGTGTCAGCAATCTGTAAAAACTGTGCCAGAAACTCTATAGGTTCTTCCTGAGAAAGACTGGAATACTGGCAACTTTGCTGCACCATGATAATGAGCTGAGGATTCAACTCAAAGCTACTGACTCCAATGGAGGGTATACAGATACTACTCCCATATGAAGCAGTAGTGGGGTTGGCATATAACCCCAGAGTCCTTCTGGACTGTTCAATTCTACTTAGATCCATGATGGAGAAAAGGGGATTTATTCAAAGAAAAATTATTTTTGAAAAAAATTTTTTAAAAAAAGAAGATAGCCAATTACCAAGAACATAAGCATCACGCTCTAGCCAATTGAGCTATAAATTTAAAGTGTTTTAACAAGGTGTTTAATGTATTAAAATATTTTATTTTATTATTTTTTTTTTAAAAACTGATATTTTGAAAAAGCACAAGAAAAACAAGAAAAGACACAGAACAAAAAAAACCAAAGATCAAACAAGGAAAATAAACAAGAACAACTTGAAGATCAAGAAAGAACAAAGAACATAAAACTCAAAAATATGAAGAATAAAAAGAACATACAATTCGAAAAATTTGAAGGAAAATAAAAACATGCATTTGACACCAAACTTAAAACATGAAACTAAACTCAAACAGAAGACTAAATCATGAAGTTATTGGTTTTAAAAATTTTCGAAATTAACTAAGAAAAAGGAAATAAGGATTTTAAAATTTTAACAAGAACAATAATAAAAGACTCTGACCCAAAAGACAAAATTTTCCTAATCTAAGCAACAAGATGAACCGCCAGTTATTCAAACTCGAACAATTCCCGGCAACGGCGCCAAAAACTTGGTGCGTAGAATTGTGAATCACACTTTTCACAACTCGTACCACTAACCAGCAAGTGCACTAGGTCGTCCAAGTAATACCTTACGTGAGTAAGGGTCGAATCCCACGGAGATTGTTGGCTTGAAGCAATCTATGGTTATCTTGTAACTCTTAGTCAGGATATCAATTATATTTATCAATTTGAATTGATAGAAATAAAAGAGCATGAAATAAATACTTGTTCTGCAGTAATGGAGAATATGTTGGAGTTTTGGAGATGCTTTGTCCTCTGAATCTCTGCTTTCCCCCTGTCTTCTTCTTCACGCACGCAAAGTCCCTCCTATGGCAAGCTGTATGTTGGTGGATCACCATTGTCAATGGCTACCATCCTTCCTCTCAGTGAAAATGGTCCAGGTGCGCTGTCACCGCCCGGCTAATCATCTATCGGTTCTCACTCATGCTGGAATAGGATCCGTTGGTCCTTTTGCGTCTGTCACTACGCCCAACCTTTGTGAGTTTGAAGCTCATCACAGTCATTCAATCCTTGAATCCTACTCAGAATACCACAGAAAAGGTTTAGACTTTCCGGATTCTCAAGAATGCTGCCAATGGATTCTAGCGTATACCACAAAGATTCTGATTAAGAAACCCAAGAGATACTTATTCAATCTAATGTAGAACGGAGGTGGTTGTCAGGCACGCGTTCATAGGTTGAGAATGGTGATGAGTGTCACGGATCATCCCATTCATCATATTGAAGTGCAAATAAATATCTTAGATAGAAAGAAGCGTGTTTGAATGGAAAACAGAAGTAATTGTATTAATCCATCGAGATACAGCAGAGCTCCTCACCCCCAACAATGGAGTTTAAAGACTCATGCCGTCAAAGAGTACAAAGTTCAGATCTAAAATGTCATGAGGTGCAAAATAAACCTCTAAAAGTTGTTTAAATACTAAACTAGTAACCTAGGTTTATATAAAATGAGTAAACTAAGATAGATAGTGCAGAAATCCACTTCTGGGGCCTACTTGGTGTGTGCTGGGGCTGAGACTTAAGCTTTACACGTACCTAGGCTATTTCTGGAGTTAAACGCCAGGTTGTAACCTGTTTTGGGCGTTTAACTCCAACTTGTAACTTGTTTCTGGCGTTTAACGCCAGACTGCAACATGGAACTGGCGTTGTAAGAAGATTTGAAAAAATTTTGGATATGATTTTTGAAAAAGATTTTAAATTTTGAAATAGAAATCTGAATTTTAAAAGTAATTTTTGAAAATTCACTTTAAAATAGAGAGAAAAGATATATTTTTTTTATTTTTGAATTTTATGATGAAAGAGAAAAACACACAACTGACACACAACTTAAAATTTTTAGATCTAATGTTCCTTATTTTCGAAAATTTTGGAGGGAAACACCAAGGAACACCAAACTTAAAAGTTTTAAGATCGAAACACAAGGAAGACTCAAGAACACTTTGAAGACTCACAAGAATAACAAGAACATGAAGATAGAACACCAAACTTAAAATTTTTAGAAAACTAAAAACAAAATTTTCGAAAACTAAAGAAAAGTCAACAAGAAAACACCAAACTTAAAGTTTGGCACAAGATTTATTCAAAGAAAAATTATTTTTGAAAAAGTTTTTTTTTAAAAGAAGATAGCCAATTACCAAGAACATAAGCACCACGCTCTAGCCAATTGAGCTATAAATTTAAAGTGTTTTAACAAGGTATTTAATAAATAACCTAGGTTTATATAAAATGAGTAAACTAAGATAGATAGTGCAGAAATCCACTTCTGGGGCCTACTTGGTGTGTGCTGGGGCTGAGACTTAAGCTTTACACGTACCTAGGCTATTTCTGGAGTTAAACGCCAGGTTGTAACCTGTTTTGGGCGTTTAACTCCAACTTGTAACTTGTTTCTGGCGTTTAACGCCAGACTGCAACATGGAACTGGCGTTGAACGCCAGTTTACGTCGTCTATCCTTGAGCAAAGTATGGAGTATTATATATTGCTGGAAAGCCCTGGATGTCTACTTTCCAACGCATATAAAATATCCGCTCATCAATGCCCGCCAGATATGTTCAATGAATGGGTGCAGTTGCACATTTTCTATGAAGGTCTTTCTTATAAATCAAAGAAGGCAGTAGACCACTCATTCGGGGGATCTCTGAACAAGAAGAAGACCATTGAAGAAGCTATAGATGTCATTGAGACTGTAGTTGAGAATGACTACTTCTATGCTTCTGAAAGAGGCAACACTAGAGGAGTGATGGAGCTAAACAATGTGGATGCACTACTAGCTCAAAACAAGATGATTACCAAGCAATTGGCTGACCTCACCAAGAAGATGGAGAGAAATCAAGTAGCAGCAATCACCACTTCAGCAGCAACTCAAAAAGGAGTGAATGAAGAAGCAGAGGGTAGTCAGGAGCAAGCCAACTACATTGGAAATTCACCTAGGCAGAACCATGCCTCATACTCCAAAACGTATAATCCTGGCTGGAGGTACCACCCAAACTTTGGGTGGGAAAATCAACAAGACCAAGGCCAAGATCAGAGACGCCACAACCCCAACAACAATGCAGCTCACCAACATTCCACACAGAGATCATATCAGCACTCACCTAACAACACATCTCAACATCTATACCAAAGCCAAAATGGCCCTTCTCATCCCTCCAATCTCAACTCTCCATCATCAAAAGAAAGACTATCAAGGATTGAGACTCTACTTGAAGGCATATGTAAGGAAATCCAAGATAACAAGGTGTTCAAGGAGGAGGTGTGAGCCAATATCAAAAACCAGGGAGACACCATCAAGAGGATGGAGTTTCAAGTGGGATACCTCTCTGAGAAGATTCCCAAACCTACTGATAGCTTCCCAAGTGACACAGAGAAGAACCCAAGAGGTGAAGCAAAGAAGGTCAGATGGAAAGATTGCAAGATGGTCACTATAAGTGATAAGGGTACTGAGGAAGAGCTGAACAAATTAAAACAACCTGGAGATACCTCAGTAGAGACACACGAAGAGGATCACCAAGAAACCACACTTACATAAAAGGAGCTGCTGAAACTCTATGCACCTTTTCCCCAAAGACTCAAGGATGGTGTAGAAAAAAGAATATACTCAAGGTTCCTTGATATGTTTGCATCTCTCCATGTAAACATACCATTCATCAAGGCTCTCCAACAAATGCCCTCATACATTAAGTATATGAAAGAGCTGCTGACCAGGAAAAGCTCACTCAAAGGAGGGCAAACAATAGTGATGAATAAGGAGTGCAGTGCTCTCATTCAACCAGAGTTGCCTACAAAAAGGAAGGACCCATGGAGTTTTCACATCCCCTATGCCATATGAGAAACAATGTTTGACAAAGGACTCTGTGATCTGGGAGCAAACATCAACTTAATGCCTTTATCTCTTATGAAGAAGCTGCAGATCAATATGAGCTAATACCTACAGACGTAGTCATCAGGCTGGCTGACAAAACTCAAAAACAAGCAGTGGGAGTGGTTGAAAATGTGTTGGTAAAGGTTGGAAACTACTTCCTTCCTACAGACTTTGTCATATTGGAAATAGAAGAGTGTCACATCCACCCAATCATATTGGGAAGACCGTTCCTAGCTACAGCCAGAGCGCTCATAGATGTGGAGCGAGGAGAGCTAATACTGAGGATACATGATGAACAACTCGCATTCAATGTCTTCAAACACTCACAAGAGGAAGATCAGGAAAACAAGGAACCAAGGAAAGAGAACGACAAAGCAATGGTGGAAGAAACAAGCATTGAAGCACAGGGAATTCCTTTGGTTAATGAACAAGACAGTCAGCAGTTACCACAGCTAAAGGAAACTCAAGTGGAGCCAAAACCACCAGAATCATATGAGACCAGCAACAAAGTCTCCCTAGGAAAAGAAACCACAAAGAGTAGGGCAACAGCAAAAGAAACAAAGAAGAAGGCACCAAGGAGATGGAGGAACAAGAAGATCCCTACAGAGGATTTCTCTCCAGGGGATAAAGTGATCTCAGCCTACTTCCTAGACATCCCACCTTATCTCCCTACCATCCCATCTCAGTTACCTAAGGTTTTCACCATCAACAAAGTTCTCTCCCTAGAACATGTGGAGATCCTTGATGAAGCCAATGGATATAGGTTTACTGCAAGTGGGGAAGATCTGAAGCATTACCAACCACCCTGACAAAGGTAGAACGTCAAGCTAGTGACGCTAAAGAAGCGCTTCATGGGAGGCAACCCATATTTTACATGCTTTTAAAGTAGTTAATAAAGAAAAGTTCATGAATTTCAAATCAACTTTGACATGCACTTGAATGAATCATTTTATGCAACATATAGTGAAGAACAAGTTTGGTGTTCAAGGCACACTAAGAGAACATAAATGTAACTCATATCATGTCACGCTTAGAGCCTTGAACAAGTCATTTACACCACATAGCCCCAAACTAAGTTTGGTATCACCAATGTTGCATACATGGACATTTAGTTGGTTAGTTAGTTTGCACTCATGAATAGCACTTAGAAATTAGAAACAAAAAAATTTTAAAAGGTAGTTACCCCACTTTTTAAATTTAGCCGCCACTTTCCACAATTTTATTAATCACATTTCTTTTATTTTGTAGGAGAATTGATGGGACAATTGAAGGAAGGCTCGGCCACCACAAAAAGAGAGGACTATACACGTGTCTTCAAGGGGATTGCATTGGGAATTGTTGCCATGCAATATTGGAAGAAGAACACGCTTGGAAACTGAACCAACCCCATCATAAAGTTGATGATCCTTGTGCTCATCCCATGCTAAACCCCATCCGTTCATTATACACCCACTCCATCGATCCACACCTTTCATTCACTCACCACTCCTCTATATAAGTGGTTCTTATTTCATAACCCTCTCACATTCCAACTCCCATTCTTTATACTTCACACCTTCGGAACCCAAAGCCCTTCATCTCACCCTATCTTAACTGGCCAAAGTCTACCACACCCTTTACACCTTCACATATCAACAATCACTTATGGCATCATCAAGCTCTAAGAGAAGATAAGGGAAGGAGCCTATGGAGCAACGCCCTTTCGATGAGAAGAAATTCAAAACCTTTCACCATGCATTGCAATATGGATGGATGGTTGATAAGGAGATCATATATGAGCTAGGCTTTCAAGTCAGAAAAACTGAGTGCCCCGAAATCACATAGAAGGTGGAGAAGAGAAGATGGGAGCTCCTTACTAATCCAGTCATAAAAGTAAATGCAACTCTTGTAAGTGAGTTTTATGCAAATGCAGTCAAGTATGATAAGGCAGATGACTCCTATATAAGCTTCGTAAGAGGGGTAACCGTGGACTTCAGCCCCATGAGCATCATGAGGGCATTAAAGCTACAAGCCATACCATTTGCAGAAGAAAGCTATCACTCCAGAATAGATGGCAGCCCCAATCATGACCAGATTGTACAAGATATATGCGTGCAAGGAGCTGATTGGGTACGAGATCCTCAGGGGAAACCCAAGTTCATCAAGAAAGGAGACCTCACCCCTAAGGCAAAGGGGTGGTTTGAAATTGTAAGGAGATCTATCCTTCCTGTCAGGAATAACTCAGAGGTGAATCTTAAGAGAGCAACAATGGTGCAATGTATACTTAAAGGGGGAGAGATCAAGGTCCATGAACTTATAGCTCAAGGTATTAGGAAGATGGCTGAAAAGAGCGATTCTGGAGGAAGGTTAGGCTACCCCAACACTATTTTTCGTCTGTGTGACAGGGCTGGGGTGGTGTTCGAAGATGAGGACCCCGAGTGGATAAAAGTGGGCATCCCAATTACTATTCGACGGATGCATGCGGTTGCATCTCACCTACCTCAACGAAAGCCAAGAAAAAGGCCAACCCATCAAGTAGTAGAAGGACAAAACTTAGAGGAGCAAGCCCCTTTAGACATGCACCAGCTACAGGAAGCCATTGATGGCTTATCTAGACAATACTTGGAAAATCAAGGGGCACAGAAAGAATTGCAACTACAGTTGGTAAGCCGTCAAGAAGAATTACTCTCTGGATGGATGAATCAACATAGGGAATGGCAAAAGCAATTGATGGAGTAGCAACTAGAACAAGGGAAACATTGGGATGAATCCTTCCATAGGATAGAGCAAAGGCAAGATCAACAACAAGAAGCCATCCAAAAGCTAATCAACATCCAAGCACATCAAGGTGCACACATACATGAAATGCATCGGAAACAACTGGAACAGGCAGAACTCTTTGACGAATACAGAGCATTTGCAGAAGGAGTTTACATGAACGAGACTGGACATCATGTAAACACTCAATAAAGGATATGAAGAAATAAAGGATGAATTAGCGCAAGAAGAAAGAGAGAGGGTAGAAAAAAGTCATGAATCAGTAAGGAAGGCACTTGAGGAGTGGAAGAAAGCCAGGCTAGCACGGATACGAGGAAACACAAGTGGACACAAAGAGGACAAACAAGAGGGAGAGCATGAGCAACCCCATGAGTAAAAGGTGGTGGAGTTCCCTTATTGTCCCATCTTTTTCAAGTTTTAAATAAGGAAAATCATGTATGAAATAGAACATGCTTCTATGGTAGTTTAGGATTTTCAATTCTGTCTTTAGTATTTTCCTTGCTTTTGTCATATGTGTGCTGGTTCAAGTTACCTGTTTTCATCTGCATCTTGCTTATTGTATGTTTGTCCTTTTAAGCCAAATAAAAAGAGATGTTATGAAAGACCAGAGTGATGTTAAAGTTGTGGAGTAGGTCCTTAAATTTGTGGTGTAGTAATCACTTAGCTAAGTTGGTTCACCAACAAGGTAGGAAGGCAACTATCTGTCCTGAATCATATGCTTGAAACACACCCCATGAGACTAGCTAACTAATAAGATCCTAATAAGAAAAAGGAAAAGAACAATAAGAGTTGAAAAAGAAAGAAAAGTAATAAGAAATAAGGCTAGGCACCAAGGGCTTGAATCTTGAGGGATATGTCTGTGGTGCTCTTGTACCAAGGATCTGCTTGGATGAATAAGTTCTTAGGAGTACTTCATCACTTGGTAACTTGGGTTAACTAACCCGGGATTATCAACTGAAAATCCACTATCAAGAGCAACCTTGCTACAGAATATTTAGTAACCCAAAGAGGTGCTGGACACCAAAGCCTCAAGGAAATAAAATAACAAACCATGTGCCTGTGGTGTGCATGTATGGGGGAGAGAGACTTGAGGGAGTAAGTCCTTAGGGGTGTTTCAACACCTAGCACCTTGAACCAACTGGTTTGGGAGTGTTGGCTGAAAGCTTATCTTAAAGAGTCGCCCCCTCACAGAACACTTAGCCTAAGGATGCAATAAACCGTGGAAAGACAAAGGGATCAATAAATAAAAGTCTCAAAGGGTGCAATCAAGTGAGTATTCCAAAGCATGATAAAGGTCTGAAAGCCAGTAAAGGAATGAACCAAAGTTGCTATGCATGAAACCCCATAAATAACGTGGAAAGGAGGCTAGCTTACAATGTTAACAAGAAAAGTGAACACCAATAACGCTTTCGTGAGCCATCATAGCCCACGTTAACTATGTTAACGTGGAAGCTAACGTGGAAGAGAAGTAAAGCTCCAATGTTAGTGGTAAAAGTGAATGCCACTAACGTTGGGGAGAAGGGCATACTTAGCCACGTTAAGAGTCACGTTAACTATATTAATGTGACCTCTAACGTGGGAGAAGCAATGAAGAGCCAACGTTAGTGACACTCACCTTTGTCACTAATGTTAGACTAAGCCTCTATTAGCCACGTTAGTTGTCACGTTAATTGCATTAATGTAGAAGCTAACGTGGAGGAAAGGAATGATGAGCCAACATTAGTGACACTCACCTTTGTCACTAACGTTGGAGATGGCTATCACTACCACGTTAGAAGTCACGTTAACCTAAGTAACGTGAACTCTAACGTGGGAAGAAGGGTGTTTGGAGCGTTAGTGACAAAGGTAAGTGTCACTAACACTCTCGAAGTTGAGGCATACCCACGTTAAGAGTCAAGTTAGCTACACTAACGCGGACTCTAACGTAGGGAAGAAGGGGTCAAGGGCAACGTTATTGGCAAAGGTAAACGCCAATAACGCTCTTGATGGATCAAGAGGCAACGTTAGTGGTCACGTTAGTACCACTAACGTTGAAGTTAACGTAACTCATCTTGGGCTAGGAACGTTAGTGCAAAAGGTTATTGTCACTAACGTTCTAGAACCCACATTTTCACTTAACGTTAACACCACTAACGTCCTAGCCAAAGTCCATGCCTACTTCACACTTTCTCTGCAAGTAAAGCTGAGCCCACTGAAGATTCCAAACTGCTTCAACTCAAGATCCAAAGGCCTATATCCAAGACTTGAAGAGCCAACTGGAAGATCAGAAGAGTAGTATATATAGGGGTAGTTTTGAACTAGAGAGGAGCTTTTGGGAGGGGATTGAGAGGACTACTCTCTGTATAATTTTACTTTCCCTGCAACTTCTAGTTTTACTTCAGAATGTACTCTCCATCTTTGCTTTCCATTCCCAGAGCCATAAACAACTAAACCCCTTTCATTGGGTTAGGGAGCTCTATTGTAATTTGATGGATCAATAATAGTTTTCATTATTCTTCTTCTTTCTTTTCTCTTGATTTTACTTGAAAGCTTTCAATCTTCATCCAATTGGATAGTTGTCTTGGAAAAGAAACTATTCATACTTGGATCTCTTCTGAACCTTGGAAGAGGAATGAAGAGATCATGCTAGAAATGCTTTCTCATGTTGGACCAAATTGGGGTTTCGGCGGATATGGTGACATATAATTCTCCCAATACTTTGATTTGGAAATACATGTGGTATAATCAGTGACCACACCTCATCTCTTCTCATGAGCAATTAGACCAAGGAATTGGCTATTGGTCAAGATTTGAGAGATTGAGTTACCAAGGAATTGGAATTCAATCACTTAAGATTGCCAAGGAGATCAATGAATACATTGATTGAGGAAGAGATGAAAATGAACTTGATCCGGAGAATGCAACATCTCCTAAGCCCAATGAATTCCCCATTTCTGATTTTACCCATTCTCTTTAGTTTTTTCCATTTACTTTCATGCTAAATTCCCCATTCCCTATTTAAGATTCTGCCATTTACTTTCTGTCATTTATATTCAGCAGCTCTTTATTTCCAACATTTACATTTTCTGCCATTTACTTTCCCGCCATTTAATTTCCTGCAATTCTCATATCAAATTCTGCTTAGCTCAACTAGAACATTCCTCAAATTAAAGTTGCTTGACCAATCAATCCCTGTGGGATTCGACCTCACTCTATTGTGAGTTTTTACTTGATGACAATTCAGTATACTTACCGAGAAAAATCTGTTGAGAGACAAGTTTCCGTGCATCACCGAATGGTGAGCCCCCAAACGTGATCAAGAGATCAAAAGTATGATCAGTTGTGTAAAAGTCTATCCAAGATTAAAAGTATATTCTAAGATTAAAAACACAATAGCAAAAGGTCCTATTTATAGAGAACTAGTAGCTTAGGGTTTACAGAAATGAGTAAATAATGCAGAATCCACTTCCGGGCCCACTTGGTGTGTGCTTGGGCTGAGCATTGAAGTTTTCACGTGTAGAGACTTTTCTTGGAGTTAAACGCCAGCTTTTGTGCCAGTTTGGGCGTTTAACTCCAGCTTTTATGCCAGTTCTGGAGTTTTGATGCCAGAATTTCTATGCTGACTTGGAATGCCGGTTTGGGCCATCAAATCGCAAGCAAAGTATGAACTATTATATATTGCTGGAAAGATCAGGATGTCTACTTTCTAACGCAATTGAGAGCACACCAATTGGGTATCTGTAGCTCCAGAAAATCCACTTCGAGTCTAGGGAGGTCAGAATCCAACAGCATCTGTAGTCCTTTTTCAGCCTCTAAATCAGATTTTTGCCCAGGTCCCTCAATTTCAGCCAGAAAATACCTGAAATCACAGAAAAACACAAAAACTCATAGTAAAGTCCAAAAATGTGATTTTTATTTAAAAACTAATAAAAACATAATAAAAACTAACTAAAATATACTAAAAACATACTAAAAACAATGCCAAAAAGCGTATAAATTATCCGCTCATCAGGTGGGTATGAGGGTTCATTGGTTGGGGAAGAGGGTTTAAAATAAGAAAATGGTGGTTTTGAGAGTAATTGGATTGGAATTGTGGTGGATAAGGGTCATACGGTGGTGAATGGTGAAAAGGAGCTTGTGAGTGTGGTAGTTCAAAGCTACGTTGAGAGGATGGTCTATAAGCATAGGGTAGGGCTTGTTGGTAATTACAAGGGGGTCCACCATGTCTATCAGCTTGGTATGCATTGTAGAGTGGTCCTTGCCCATGATATCTTGGAGGGTGTTGTTGCCTAAAAGGTTGATCAGGGCCTCTTGGCTCCATCCATCTTTGATTGCTTAGACCTTGATGCATATTCCTGTTGTAGCTTCCACTCCTTTTAACAGATTTAGAACCAAAATCAAAGCGAGAGGGATGAGAATTCATAGTAGCTAATAGAAATAAAAGGGAAAAACAAAAACAAATAAACAATTAAAAGAAAAATATTTACAATAACCAATAATAAGGCACAAATTTGTAGTTCCCGGCAACGGCGCCATTTTGACGATCGGTTTTTCTATCGGTAAAGAAATATAAAAATATGATCGCGTTGTAAGTATAGCTTCTAAACCAACAGAAAATCCTTTCGTACAAATGTTTTGGTTGTCACAAGTAACAAACCCCTTTAAAATTGATAACCGAAGTATTTAAACCTCGGATCGTCTTCTCAAGGAACTGCAGGGAGGTGTTTTTATTATTGGTTATGAGTTTTGTAAATTGGGGGTTTTGAAAGTAAGGAACAAGTAATTTAAATGACAAGTAAAATAAATAAATAACTGTAAAATAAACTCTTGGCAAGGTATGAAAATTCGGAAGTGAAAGTAAAAGAGAAATATAAAGTAAAAGAAATATTGAACCTGATGAAGAGTTGAAAACCTAAATCCTTTAAGAGGAATCCTAATCCTAAAACATAAGAGAGAGGAGAGAACCTCTCCCTCTAAAAACTACATCTAAACTATGAAAAGTGAATAATAATTGACCTCCTTCTAAATGGATGCATTACCCCACTTTATAACCTCTAATATGTGCTTTCTGTACTTGGATCTGGGTCAAAAAGGGTTTCAAAAATCGCTAGGAGCGTTTTTTGCAGTTTCTGGTGCGTGGCGTCTGTCACGCGTCCGCGTGGGTCACGCGGTCGCGTCATCTGGGAGTTTTCCTGATCACACGTTCGCTTCGGTCACGCATACGCGTCATCTGTGTTCTGATCAAGGCATGCGTCTGCGTCAGTCACGCGTTCGCGTCACTACCCTTTCGCGCTAGGCATGCGGCCGCGTCGTCCATGCGTTCGCGTCGCTTCCAGTTTCTTCAAAAACTCTATTTTGTGCTTTTCTTCCATTTTTGTATGTTTCCTTTCCATCTTTTAAATCATTCCTGCCTTAGGGGGTTTGAAAATACTCAACACACAAATCACGGCATCGAATGGTAATAAAAGGTAATTAAAATAATTATTTTTAAAGCATAGGAAACATGTTTTTCACATATATCACATAATAAGGAATGGAAAGTAAAACCATGCAATTTCACATAAATCACTTAAATTGAGCACAAAATATATCATAAAATATGGGTTTATCATCTCCTTTTAAGGTTGCCCCAACATTTGTTGTCTTATCCCAGGCATCGCCGATTTGGACTTCTTCAGTCTCGCCTTCAGGTTGTGGATGAAGTTCCTCGCGAGCTCGAACTCCCCCGAGTTCAATAGTGTTAATTTCCTCTCTTTTGGTGTTGCCTTTAAGGTTCAAACTTTCATTGTAATAGCGTTGTGCAATTTTTTGGTCTCCTTTTATCATGGCGATCCCTTCCGGAGTTGGGAACTTCATGCACAGATGTGGAGTCGAGACTACTGCGGCGAGCTGGTTCAGTGTTGTCCGACCTATTAGGGCGTTGTAAGCTGAGCTCACGTCAATTATGATGTAGTCTATGTTAAGTGTTCTTGATCGGGTTCCCTTTCCAAAGGTTGTGTGTAGTGAGATATATCTAAGGGGTTGGATTGGAGTGTCTCCTAGTCCGAACAAGCTATTCGGATATGCTCGGAGCTCTTTATCCTGTAAACCGAGTTTGTCGAAAGCGGATTTAAACAAGATATCCGCGGAGCTTCCTTGGTCTACTAGTGTTCTATGGAGATTAGCATTGGCCAATATGATACTAATGACCATAGGATCATCATGTCCCGGGATGACGCCTATTGCATCTTCTTGGGTAAAGGTAATTGTGGGGAGGTCGGATGACCTCTATTCTTCCCCGACATGATATACCTCTTTAAAGTGTCTTTTACGAGATGATTTAGAGATCCGTCCTCCTGCGAATCCTCCATTTATCATATGAACATGTCTCTCAGGAGTGTGGGGTCGTCGTTCAACCTGTCCGACCTCTTCGTCCCGCCTTCTCTTTCTTGGTTCGTCGGTTTTGTTGGCCAAGAACCTGTCTAGTCTTCCTTCCTGGGCTAGCTTCTCTATGACGTTCTTTAGGTCGTAGCATTTGTTGGTGGAGTGTCCATAGATTCGATGATATTCATAGTACTCTGTCCGACTTCCCCCTCCTTTTTTGCTTTTGATTGGGCGGGGTGGTGAGATCTTCTCAATGTTGCATATTCCTCGGTAAACATCCACAAGAGACACCCAAAGAGGGGTGTAGTTGTGGTATTTTTTAGGCTTCTCACTGGACTGATCTTCTTTTTTCTTGGATTCTTTATCTTTGTCCCGAGAGGGATAGGAGGGTCCAGCTTTTGAGGTTTCTCCTAATCGAGAGTTTTCCTCCATGTTGATGTACTTTTCTGCCCTTTCTTGTACCTCATTCAGAGATGTTAGATGCTTTTTTGATATGGAGTGACTAAAAGGTCCTTCTCGCAGGCCATTGATGAGACCCATGATGGCTGCTTCAGTTGGTAGACTTTGTATGTCGAGGCACGCTTTGTTGAATCTTTTCATGTACTTGCGCAGGCTTTCCCGATCTCCTTGCTTGATCTCTGACAGGCTCGGGGCGTGTTTGACTTTGTCCTTTTGGATGAAGAATCTGGCAAGGAATTTTTTGGCTAAGTCGTCAAAACTTGTGATGGATCTGGGAGGGAAACTGTCAAAGGCGTCCAAGGCGTCGGTGAGATACATTCTACTTCTGAAATTGCTGAGATGATGGCTTGGATCCTAGGTACCGTCGTATAAATTCATGTCGGGAGCTTTAAAGTCCTTTGGGACTTTAGCTTTCATGATCTCTTTGGTGAAGGGATCTTGGTCTTTGTGAGAGTTATCTTCATGATTGGAATGAGCAGTTCTGGTCTTGAGATCGGCCTCGAGCTTTGCGAGCTTGTCCTCTAGCTCTCAGCGACGTCTTGCTTCTCTTCGAAGGTTTCTCTTGGCCTTCCACTGATGTTCAGCCTCCTGTTCGAGCTGTTTAAGACGATCTTGTTGTTCTTGGATAGATTTCAAAATTTCTGTGTTGGAAGGTTGTTTATCCCCCTTATTTTGTGGTGCATCCTTCGATGTGACCTTCGTATTTTTAAGCGAAGTTCTTTCTTCTAAACCGGAGTTGTGGTCGTTGTCAAGGTTGTCTGCCATGATGATGGGATGACTTCTAGGTTTCCTGGCAACGGCGCCAATGTTCCGAGGGTTACCTGAAACTGAAGGTCGATCTCGAATGAGATCTGCTGTGATAGCCGGAGCTGTCGCATCTGACTTGTTGGATCTGGTGGTGCTGCTGATCTTTGATCGTTGGATGGTGGTGGTACCTGCAAGAGATTCCGATGCTTAAGTTAGAATGGGCTTTAAGCAGGTTTATTGTGTAGAATCAGAGTATGAGTTATACCTGGGTGCTCCAGTGTATTTATAGTAGTGTGGGCTGACCTTTCTAGATAAGATAAGTTAGTTATCTTATCTTATCTTTAAGTGAAGTCATCTTTTCTCCAAGGGGAACCGCCCTTATCTTTCTAGGCTTTAACTCCCTTTAGATTGGGCTATGTCCCTTTGTTTGGGCCTTCTTGGGCTACTTGTGGCGATTTGGCCGAACTCTTTTAAAAAAAGAGGTCGGGGGTCCTGACCCGAAGAGGTCGGTCGCTTTGTCTTCAATCAGCCCAGGTTGGATAGCTCGATCCAGGGTATGAACACTAATTATTATCAATTACTTATTATATGAGCCTGATTCGTTGTTAAAGGCATAGTTATTTTTTGAGGTTTTTTTCGAAAACGTTTGGATTAAGAAACAGTTATAACAGATAAAATAGTTATAAACAACCACGCATAAATATATCTCAAGAAGTTGATAACATTCTATGATCCAGCCTTGATAAGTTACATGGTTATGTAGAGAAAGAAGAGAGGGTCATTTTGGTGTAATCAGAGTTTTGATTTGAGTTTTAGTTCAGAAGAAATCAAGCTTTGAAGATTTAAGTGTTATGAAAGTTTTCTCTCTTTTCTCTCTTTTCAATTTCGGCCAAAGGGAGCAAATGAGATAGCCTTGGAGGTCTTGGGGGTTTAAGGTGAGTTATGGTTGGTTGGCTTGAAGGTGGATTAAAATAATATTAAAATATCTCAGGTGTATAACTACTAAAACTAGATGTATCAGAACACTCGTAAAAACATCTCTAAAAATTCTTTTATGAGCTACTAGCATAAATGACACTAGTAACATATTTAATATGAGAATAGAACATGTATTATGAGGCATTAGCATTGCTAAAATCATCAGAGAGTGCTGGTGCTAAGCTGCATGGTGCACGAAATTGTGATCTCCAGGCTCGAACAAATCCTGGTAATGGCTCCAAAGCTTGGTGCTCTGATCTTAATTCATAATTGTCACAACTTCGATACAACTAACCAGCAAGTGTACTAGGTCGTCCAAGTAATACCTTACGTGAGTAAGGGTCGAATCCCACGGAGATTGTTGGTATGAAGCAAGCTATGGTCACCTTGTAAATCTCAGTCAGGCAAATATAAAGTGATAATGGTGTTTTCGAATATCATATAATAAAATAGGGATAGGAATACTTATGTAAATCATTGGTAAGAATTTCAGATAAGCGAATGGAGATGCTTGTCGTTCCTCTGAACCTCTGCTTTCCTGCTATCTTCATCCAATCAGTCTTACTCCATTCCATGGCTGGCTGTATGCAAGGGCATCACCGTTGTCAGTGGCTACATCCCCTCCTCTCAGTGAATAATATGCTCACGCA
>NC_029789.2:94194732-94205781 GCF_000816755.2 Arachis ipaensis
ATCACTGTCATGCCTCCCTTTTTTGGGACGACTTGAACAAGGCTCACCCAGGGGCTATCAGAAATAGGATAAATAATCCCAGCCTCCAGTAATTTGGTGACCTCTTTCTGCNATTGATTTTATTGGACCTTGCCTTGGGGCATTTTGTCCCCTTTTTATTATTTTTTTTCTTCTTTTTTTTTTCTATTTTTTTCTTTTCCATATCATTTTTTTTCTTTTTCTTTTGTTTTTCTCATTTTTTTCTTTCTATATACAAGAGCATCAATGCATAAGGTTTTACATTTGATCAATACATGAGTATATACCCAATTCCCAATATTTTTTTTAATAACAACACAAAATACCCTTTTATTCACCCAATGTCCCAAGGTTCCCACACTTGAATGATACTCACACACACTAGCCTAAGCTAATCAAAGATCCAAATTAAGGGACAATTATTGTTTTTCGCTTTAAGGCTTGTAATGTGCTAAAATAAGAATAAGTGGGTTAAGCGTAGGCTCAAATTTGGCTAACAAAGGAAGATAAAAGGTAAGGCTATTTGGGTAAGTGAGCTAATAAAATGATGGCCTCAATCATATAAATGCATGAATACACAAAATAATGGACATAAAGAATCAAACAAATCAAAGATTACAATCATAGAAAGAGAATAATGCACACAAGAAGGAAAAATAAGTGGTTGTAAGATGTAACCACACCGTTAGGCTCAAATCTCACAAGCTTGTGTTCTTAGCTCAAAACATGTTTCACAATATATATAATTCAAGCAAGTTCTATGAAAAGTTTTCACTCAAATCAATTGACATGCCCTATAGATAGAAATCTTGAAAAATTTCATTATTTTGACTAAGCTTATTGTGTATGCATATGCAAAAATAAGAAAATGCAACAAAAATCCAAAAAACCTAAAATGAAATGCAAAAGTGTTGGGATTAGAAATTTGTCACCCAAAATCGACGACCGGTCGGATGACCTCCCCACACTTAAAAAGGTAAATCACTAGAATGAGGTGAGTGAATTAGTGTGACATTAAGAACTATTAGGTGTGTGAATTCTAAATTGCGTTAAACCAAGCATGTTGATTAAGTGGTTATAGCTATGTCACAAAAGAAGCATGCACTGTACTCATTCTAGTGTGCTTGAGATGCTTTAAGTGAACTTGTAAGGTAAAACAAGCATTAGAGAAGCATGAAAGCATTCAAGTCAAACATATGGATGGATATAATCATGATATACAATGCATTAAGGTAAATGCACAACATCATCCATCAATAGGTTGCCTAATCGAGGGAAAAGGATCCAAATCACATGGTGGCTAGCTACAACATGCAATTCAAAAGAGTTATAAGCTCGAAGACAATTCTCATCACTTGGTATTTTTCAAAAGGTAAGCATGAAGAACTCAAAACCAAGTAACAAAATATAACCTCAATCATAGAATCCAACAAAGATTATCTAAAAACATTCATGCTAAAATAGCATTTAGGCAATAAGGGATATAGCAATGTATAGTAAACAAAGTCAATACTCCAACACGTATAATGAAAAGAGAGAAAATAAAATGAAAGCTAAACGAAAACTAACTAATTAACTAACCAACTAACTAATTAACTAACTAAAATAAATGGTTATTCATGGTGTTTGGAAGTGTTGGATGAGGGGTAGGAGAAGGGAAGAAGAAAGGAGAAGGAAAGAAATGGAAAGAGGAAAAGAAAAGAAGTGGATGGAGGAAAGGACATCCACGCGTACGCACGCATGGCGCGCGCGCGTCGTTGGCTTATTTCGAGAGTGGCGCGTACGCGTCATGTGCGCGTGTGCGCGAGTTGGTTTGTGCGAAAAGCACAACGTTGGCGCGGCGCAGGCACAACTCTCTGGAAAATGTATGGAGGTTGGAACTTCTCAATGCACGCGTACGCACGCATGGCGCGCGCGCGTGGATGGTCGGAAATGCTGTAAGTGCGCGTACGCGCCATGTACGCGTACGCGTGGATGGTGCTCTGTTTTTTCAAAAAAAAAAATTTTTTTTTCTATGTTTTTGCACCAATCCAAGCATTCCAAACCTCCAAACAGCTACCAAAACACCATAAAACCTTATTTAACATACTTAAACTACCAAACATACTCGACTAACTAAACAAAACATGAAATTAAGCTAATTCTACCAATATATACAAAAGAGAAAAGGAAAGGATTTTACCATGGTGGGTTGTCTCCCACCTAGCACTTTTGTTTATTGTCCTTAAGTTGGACTTATGGGGAGCTCCTCATCAAGGTGGCTTGTGCTTGTATTCATCTTGGAACTCCCACCAATGCTTGGTTCTCCATTGTGCCCCAAGATTCTTCATGGATTGAGCCAAGTCTTGATGGAGTTCTTCACAAGCTTGGGGCTCCCAAAGTTGATCCTCTTCTTGTAATCCGGGATCCCACACTTTGTTTTCACACCCGTCTTGAGGTTGGTCATCATTATTAGTCCAACCGGGTGGTGAGTAAGGTGAATTCTCTATATAGTGGCCAACAATCCTCCTAGACCCATCTATTTGAGCACTATTCCCACCTTTGTATTCAACTCTTGAAGTGTCAACCAAAATGAGCCTTGATTTACAACGCCAACCATGAAACATCTTTCGCTTACGCTTCATCCCACAAAGCATCCTAAGTTGACCATCCGTTTCGAGCAAGCCATACTCAAGTGGGATAATGAAGCTAATAGAAATGAATTTTACCCACTTAAGTGAAGGGTTAGATGACAACCTAGGCAAAGATGCTCCCAAAGATCTTGACAAAGCGTATTCCACTCCCATCCTTCTATTTCTAAGGACTTCCACCTCTTCACAAGATCTCTCTAATTCAATCCTTTGTTCATTAATACTATCTAAGCCTTTTCCCTTAATCAAACTATAATTGGGAGGGTGAAAGAAGTTTACCTCTGCAACATTTTCAAATGCACCGGGAAAAGGTTCTTCAAGTTCAAAGGATTCTCCACCACTAGGACTTGATGCTTGCTCTTCATTGCCATGGGAACTCAATTCTTGCTCTATCCCATCCAAGTCTTCATATGGAATATGCCTTGGAAGGTGTGTACTTTCCTCCCTAGCATCAATTTCAAACATCTTGGAGGGGTTTTCTTCAACTCTATGTTCCTATGGAGGCTCCGCATCTCCTAAGTCTTCTACCACTTCTTCCTTGTCTTCAACAATTAAAGCTTCCTCCAATTGTTCCAATACAAAGCAACTTCCTTCATTTCCCACCGGAGTTTCCAATCTCTCCTTCATGCTATGTTCTTCATTTGATTCTCCACATGTAGCCATGGGAGTTCCTTGAGTGTTCAAGCATTGGGAGGCTAATTGATTTGTTACCGCATCCAAGGGGGCCATGAAATTTTGCACATCCCTTTTCATCTCTTCTAAAAATTTTCATATATTGGAGGTGGTTCATCTTGGTAATAATGTGGAGGAGGTGGCTCTTGAAAATATTGATGTTGAAATGGTGGTGGTTCCATGTATGGTTCATATGGCTCATAAGGTGGTTGGTATGGTGGATAAGAATTAGGGTCATATGGAGGTATTTGGTGAAAATAGGCTTGTGAGTGTGGTTGAGGTTCATGTTGAGGATATGACTCATAGGCATATGGTGGTGGTTCTTGAAAGTCACAAGGAGATTCACCATAGCCATTGGGTTAGTATGCATCATAGAATGGCTCTTCTTCATAGTGCATTGGTGGAGGTTGTTGCCATGAAGATTGATCATATGTATATGGCTCCACCCACCTTTGGTCATCCCATCCTTGATGCACATCTTCATTGAAGTTCCCATTTCCTACAACATAGTTGTAATCACACTCATAGCCAAAGTGAGAATTCATAGTAAAAGTAAAAAATAAGAAACAAAAGCTAACAAGAAATAATGAAACAAAGTCCTAGAACAAGCAAAACTAACAAGCAATCCAAAAATCAAGCTATTCACAATATTCACATATATACAATAACCAATAACATAACACCATTGCAACTCCCCGGCAACGGCGCCATTTTGACGATTGGATTTTTGACGGTTTAGAATTCACAAATGAGTTCTCGTTGCAAGTATAGTTTCTAAACCAATCACTAATCCTTTCATACAAAAAGTTGTTTGTCACTAGTACAAACCCGTAAAATTTATAAACCGAAGTATTCAAACCTTGGGTCGTTCTCCCTAGGAATTACAATAAAGTGTCTTGTTATTGGTTATGGATTGTATTTTGGGGTTTTGGGATAAGAGACATGAAATGTAAATGACAATGAAAATAAACTAACAACTAAAAAGCACTTGGCAAGGTTGTGAGAATTAGAAGTCCTATCCTAGTTATCCTCCTCGATTGTGACCACAATTGTCCATTGCTACCACTTAGTTAACCTCTAATAATGGAGGAAAGTCAAGTGGATGAATCAACTTGATTCCACAAGTCCTAGCCAACTCCCAAGGGAAAGACTAGCTTTAGTGGTATCTAAATCAATTAGCAACTTCTAATTATCAATCAACAAAGGAATTAGATAACTCAAGAGTCACTAATTACTCTACCTAAGTTAGTTAGTTAGTTGAAACAAATTTTGAAAAGATATTTTTGAATTTAGTGAGGAGAGAGAAAAATAATAAGATAGTACAAGATTTAAAATTTTTAGATCTAATGCTCCTTGTTTTTGAAAATTTTGGAGAGAAAACACCAAGGAACACCAAACTTAAAAATTTTAAGATCAAGACACAAGGAAAACTCAAGAACACTTTGAAGACTCACAAGAACACAAGAACATGAAGAAGGAACACCAAACTTAAAATTTTTAGAAAACCACCAAATTTTTCGAAAACCAAAGGGAATTCAACAAGAAAACACCAAACTTAAAGTTTGGCACACAATTTAATAGAGAAAATATTATTTATGAAAAAGAAGTTTTTGAAAAGAGTATAAAAGATTCTAACCCAATTACCAAGAACACAGATTAACGCTCTAGCCAAATGAGTTATGGAATTTTCGAAAATTTTAAGAAAGATTATTTTTGAAAACACCAAACTTAAAGTTTGGCACAGGATTTAATAGAAAAATTATTTTTGAAAAAGGTTTTTTTTTTTTAAAAAAAATTATGATAGCCAATTACCATGAACATAAACACCACGTTCTAATTAACTGAGCTATAAATTTAAAGTGTTTTAACTAGGGATAAATAATAAAAGACTCTAAACCAAAAAGAAAGATTTTTTTCCTAATCTAAGCAACAAAATAATCCGTCAGTTGTTCAAACACAAACAATCCCCGGCAACGGCGCCAAAAACTTGGTGCACGAATTGTGAATCACACTTTTCACAACGCGTACCACTAACCTGTGCAGAGGCCATTTGTGGAGTTGAACGCCAGTTTTTATGCCAGTTTGGGCGTTCAACTCCAGCTTTTGATCCTTTTCTGGCGCTGGACGCCAGAATTGGGCAGAGAACTGGCGTTGAACGCCAGTTTACGTCGTCTATTCTTATGCAAAGTATGGACTATTATATATTGCTGAAAAGCCCTGGATGTCTACTTTCCAACGCAATTGGAAGCACGCCATTTCGAGTTCTGTAGCTCCAGAAAATCCACTTTGAGTGCAGGAAGGTCAGAATCCAACAGCATCAGCAGTCCTTTTTCAGCCTGAATCAGATTTTTGCTCAGCTCCTTCAATTTCAGCCAGAAAAATACCTGAAATTATAGAAAAACATACAACTCATAGTAAAGTCCAGAAATATGAATTTTTCCTAAAAACTAATAGAAATAGACTAAAAACTAACTAAAACATACTTAAAACTATATGAAATTATCCCCAAAAAGCGTATAAAATATCCGCTCATCATTGATGCTGAGTTTTTGAACAAAATATGCTCAATTTGATTTCTGGTTGTTTTTGTCTCTCAGGTCAACACGAGATAAATTAGGTAGATGATGACTCCCTCTAGGTTCCATGAAGATCTGAAAAATGTGTTAATGATTTTAATTAATCTGGAACTGAACCAAATCCTTGGTGGTCCAATGTGTTTCCTTAAAACCACCACAGAGCCCAAGAGAAAGATATTCTGTTTTATGAAGTAGGTCTCATTACTTGTTTTGATCACTAACTTTAAAACAGAGTTTTTGCTTTTATTTATTTTTCACTCATGTCAAATCAGTTTCAGTTTTTAATCTTTATTTGACTTGTCATTTCAAAACTGCCTGAATTAGTTTTAAAATTCAAAATTTTTTGAATCACATTTTCATTAATTCTCTTTTGGTTTTCAAAGGTTTTCTGAGCATTTAAAGCTATTTTTTTTAAGTGTTAACCTCTCATCTTCCCCCCTACTCTACCACTCCTACTTTCTCTTCCGTTTATATTCCTTTAAGATGAGAAAGAAGGTTGCCACTTGAAGAGGCGCTGGCTACGTCCTCCTTGCAACCCTCCACAAAAACCACAAGCCTACACTCATATTCATATACATTCACACTCCTCCTCATGTCACTCCTCTCAACCACCCAAACCAAAGGCCAGAACCAAGACCACCAATCTAAGATCATCTTCGGCTCCTAAGGAGGAAGGCACGTCACGGGCCAAAGTGGCGAAAGAAAAGAGACCTATGACAAATGAGGAACCATCATCTTCTCCTCCTCCTCGATAAACCTCTCATCCACAAGGACGCTCCGCCGCCTCTTCTCGTCTTCAAAAGGTAATAAAAGACCCTTCTTTAACTCTATGAAGGAACCCATTTACCCTAATCCAGTTGCCTTCAAATCTCATGTTGATAAATGCCCTCACTCTCACTATGATCATCTATGGTTTTCTTCTAGCATGAATTTTGAGTTTCACAGAGACATTGTTTCCAAACGACCCCTGTGCTCCACTTAATAAAAGGGTCTGAAAGTCTGATGAAATTAGTAGTTAGGGCCGCATTGTCATTTTTCGATCAATAAAAGATAGGTTGTTATTTTAAGCAATAATTAGGGGGCCGAGGTGGGATTTTACTCTATATTCGTATTACTATTATATGCATCGTTTTAAAAATCAAACCAGACTAGCCAGTTCAATCGGATTAATAAAAAATCGGTTATTTAGACAGTTCGGTTGATGCTAAGAATCGTCTGGCAAAAAATTGGCCTGAGAACCGGCTGAATCTATCATTAACCGATGAATTGCGAGAACCAGTCAATTTTTTTAAGGGCTTTCCAGTTTGGTGGATACCCCTCAAACGACGTCGTTTTGCTTTAAAAAAAAAAAGAAATCAGAATTCAGATACACGGTTCGCTGAAGAAGAATCTTCTTCGGTAGAGAGTGCCATCACCATCGGAAGGATAGACTGTGGGTACCGTTGTTGCCTATAGAAGGTTTGCTTAGCCCTCTTCTCATCATTCTTCCTCTTTCCCGTCACACGAAGCTTTGCGTTGAGCTCGTAGCGTCACCGTTGCGTAGGGTGCCATCCTCGTTCTCTCTCTCTCTCTCTCTCTCTCTCTCTCTCTATTTGAGCTCAACACTGCTCTTTGAGCTTTCTCTCATTCTCTGTCTGAGCTCACTTCCCATTTCTCCATCACTGTCACTTTCCATTCCTCCGTCGTCATGATTTTCCTTCCTCACTCGTCACCAGTAAGCACTGCAACTTCAATTTAATTTTGAGTTGCTGAGTTGTCTGAGCTGCTTCAATTTTCTAATTTTTTGAGTTGCTGATTTTCTGAAATAATGGTTGAATTGAATGATTCTGTTGAATATTTGGTTACTCCGAATTGTTGATTTTTTGAAATAATGGTTGAATTGAATGATTTCGTTGAATATTTGTTTACTCTGAGTTGCTGATTTTCTAAAATAATAACTGAATGAATGATTCCGTGAATAATTTTTGCCAAGTTAATTTTGTTGATGAATAATTTTTTTGGCTGTATATTAAAGATAGAACAATCACAAAGTGATCATCAACCACAAGAGAATACTTTCCAAGAATCTCAAACGGGTTTTTATGCATATTGAAATACTTTGAGTAGTGCCTTTGAGGCTTTGATTATGATTTGTGATGAGTAATGTCTTTAATTAGTTGAAAATTTATTTGTTAATGTTGTCTTTTTTGGTGATACAACATTATGTATTTGTTATTTATGTGCGTTTTGATTTTTTATAATTTTAACTTATAAATTTTGACATTTGAAGTTGTTTGTGAACTTTTAATTATGTGAAATTATGAAATTTTGAATTTTAGTAGTTTCAAAATTATTAAATTTAAATATTTAAAATTATATATTAAATTTTAATATTTTTATTTTATATTTAATTAAACCGATTGAATTCTGATTATATTATATTATATTTAAATTTTTATCTTAATTTATGTTTTGTATGTGATGATGGTTATATAAATTTTAAAATATAATTTAATTTATTAAATTTTAATAATTATAGGGCGGGTAAGAACATGACGAATTAGAGTTCAACTTTTTACTACCCGCAGATAGAAGTGAAACGAGTTCTATGTGAGTTATTGTAAGGTGGAATAGAATCGAATAGGATAAAAATCCACTTTTACCCACTCCATTGTCACTCCTAGATTAGACTATTGTATCATTGAATCAGTCACTTTATCAGTTCATTGATAGGATCGGTTCTTACAACCTTTCATATTCTATTCAGAATGAGGGTAGTTTTGAAATTTCACAACGAGGTGTGGCAGAATCCGTTGGTCTTAGCTGAATGGACGATGGTACCGGCGCACGTAATAAAAAAGCCACCCTCCATTCGAAGACAACAATCGTTTGACGGTGACCCACGTCATCGTCCAGTCCCTTATCTCCACGTTGTTCCCTCTCGTTCCCCCGAGTTGATCAGACGACTCGTATATGCTTTCCAATTCCTATATCAACGGTCCGGATTACCAGTTCTAGACCCTTCCACTCACTCCAACACTGAGAGTAGAAAGAGAAAGTGGTCAAGTTTTAACCAGGGTTAGTTTGTTAACCATCCTCAGCGCACCGGGTTAAAGAACGTTCGCAGCGCGTGAGCCAGACTGCCAGAGAGCAACACAACGAGAAATAGCCCAAAAGAAAAAAAAGAGAAAAAAGGAAAAGAAAATAGAAAGAGATAAAAGGAAACGAGAGAGGGCTTCGTCTCTTCGAGCCTGTTTCAGTGTTGTGTTTTGCTTGAACGAGAAAAGAGAAATCCCTCCGAGTCAACTCGGACGAGTTGCCTCACCCATTTTTACATCGTAGCTTACCACCTCGTACTCGGTTCTGCCGTCCTCTCTTCGATAACCCTCACGAATTCGCCGTTGATTTGTTTTTCCTTTTTCTCTTGCGATATTTTTTTTTTCCGTTCAGATCTCGGCATTGGGGGGTGTTCGGATTCCAAGATTCAGCTCAATCGATTTCGGGGTATTTAAATTTATTTTCATTTGTTTCGATTCCTTCAAACATTGTTTCTGTAATCTTTCAGAAAGTTTTTGTAACTTTCATTCTGTTGAAAGAGGAAGTTGGTTCGAAGCATGTCTCTTCAGCTCTTTTTTTTGTTGGGGGGGGGTGTGAATTTATTTTTTCATATGTATGTTCGTTATAGCTTTCCATTTATAACCTTAAGAAAAATCTTTCTAAACTGTTTTTGCTGGTTCATTACGTTACATTTTTAGCTCAGTAATTAAGTCATTGGTTCATTCATTTAAGTTATTGCTGTGGTGGTTTCTCAAAATTGTTATTTATTGTGATTAATTTCCCTGCTTGAATTTTTCATGCGTGTGAAAAATGCGTAGTAATGTTTACTTAATGTTAAAAAACCTGAAGTTTATTAACTTTCATATTTAGATAACGGTTGTAGCTGATTTACTTATACTGGAGATACATCGAACTCAGTACTCTGTTACATGTTGGTATAATATTTCTTTGTGAACATTTAACTTATCATATGGTCCATATTATTTGCATTGGAATTTGATTGAAACTATGTATTTTGTGCAGGTTTTGTTTGTGGTTTTTGCCATGTGGGCATGATGGCCTACTAGATGTTGCATTCACCTAGTGTTACTAGCTGTTTCCCTTTTGCTTGTTTGGTTATTCACTTGCAAGGTTGGACTCTGTAATTTTGGGGTTGAGTGATTAATGATCGTTGGGGTCCAAGGCATTAGTTTCACACAATCAACATTGTCTCTCGAGTTTGGAATTTACTGTGGAGGGAAAAAGAAGAAGAAGAAGAAGCCTTATTTCTTCCACTGCCACCACCTTTGTTCCTTCCTCTGATCTTTGCTCCGGTTCATGTCTCGGAAGCTAGAGAGTCCTGTTCAGACTCAGATGGCTGTTGCAGTGATAAGGAGCCCACTTAGCAGAGAGTACCATGGGAACCAGACGGTGGGAGTAGGAGGAGGGAGACAACCTGCTGGGAGGAGGCGAGTTTTCGTGCAGACCGAGAAGGGATGTGTACTTGGGATGGAATTGGATCGTAGTGACAATGCCCATACGGTCAAGCGGAGGTTGCAGATTGCCCTTAATGTCCCGATTGAAGAGAGCTCACTGACATTTGGGGATAAGGTCTTGAAGAATGACCTTAGCGCTGTTCGCAATGATTCTCCACTGCTTCTTACCAGGAATCTAATGCATAGGAGCTCATCGACGCCCTGCCTGTCACCATCCGGAAGGGATATCCAGCAAAGGGACAAGAGTGGTCCAATTGAGATATTGGGACAATCGAGCCACCTTGATAGAATGAAACATATGGTTAATGACATAAGTAAGGCCATCAAGATGGGAATAGATCCTGTTCCTGTTCATAGTGGTCTTGGAGGGGCTTACTATTTCCGGAACAGCAAGGGCGAGAGTGTTGCGATTGTGAAACCTACAGATGAGGAGCCTTTTGCCCCGAATAACCCAAAAGGATTTGTGGGAAAAGCTCTTGGACAACCTGGTTTGAAACGGTCTGTTCGGGTTGGGGAGACAGGGTTCAGGGAAGTTGCAGCGTATCTTCTTGACTACGACCATTTTGCTAATGTGCCTCCTACAGCGTTGGTTAAGGTTACTCACTCGATCTTCAATGTCAATGATGAGGTCAATGGGAACAA
>NC_029789.2:94205948-94211914 GCF_000816755.2 Arachis ipaensis
TCTTGCCAGCAGTTCATACCCCATGATTTTGATGCGAGTGATCATGGGACATCTAGCTTCCCTGTTGCATCTGTGCATCGTATCGGGATATTAGACATTAGGATTCTTAACACGGATAGGCATGCTGGAAATTTGTTAGTTCGGAAACTAGATAGCACTGGTGCTTTTGGTGAAGTGGAGTTGATTCCCATTGATCATGGGCTTTGCCTTCCAGAAACCTTGGAGGACCCTTACTTTGAATGGATTCATTGGCCACAGGCTTCAATTCCATTCTCCGAGGATGAGCTTGCTTACATTGAAAATCTTGATCCTGTCCGAGATTGTGACATGCTACAAATGGAGCTACCAATGATTCGAGAGGCTTGTCTGAGAGTATTAGTGCTCTGCACCATATTCCTCAAGGAGGCTGCTGCGTATGGTCTCTGTCTCGCTGAGATCGGTGAGATGATGACCCGGGAGTTCCGCAGGGGTGAGGAGGAACCCAGTGAGCTCGAGGTGGTTTGTTTGGAGGCGAGGAAATTGTTGGCAGAAACTGAGGAACTATCTCCTCGTAGTGAGCCAGGTGACATCGAATTCCAGTTTGACATAGATTATGATGAAGATGGGTCAGGTTGCAACACAAAGATGGCAACAGATGATCCCTTTACTCTTACTAGAGTGCCTTTTCAATCTGGACTCGGAAATGGGCATGCACGCATCCCACTTTCAAAGCTTGATGAGTGCGTCGAGGAAGGAGAGGAGGAAAGTGATGGAGAATCTCCTCAGGAATTAGTCACTCTTTCTTCTCAGGAAAAGATCTCAACTGTTTCAAAACTCTCCATGTCACTGAAAGGTACCATGCTAGGCGAGAAATGCCCCCAGAGTCACCAGAAGCATTCTGGAGGGAAAGCCGAAAATGGGTATTTTGCAAATTCATCATCCGGTCATAGGAGTGCCAGCGAGCAGCTTCCTGCGAGTGTTAGCTTTGTGAAGCTTGCGGATATGACCGAGGATGAATGGACATTGTTTCTGGAGAAGTTTCAAGAGCTGCTGTATCCGGCATTTGCGAAGAGGAAGTCGATAACCTTAGGTCAGAAGCAGAGGCAGAGGCTCGGTACTTCGTGCCAGTTTTGAGGTTTGAGCAAATTATGTTGGTATCATAGAAAGAGAGAGTACTATAGGATGGAGAATAAAGCTGCTTATGATTATATAAATTTCTGGGAATGAAGGATTTGTTAGGAGTATTTCTGGTTTTACGAGAGATTTGGATATAGGAGAACTGCTGTAAATATTGCTTGGCATCTGCTAAGTGGTGAGACATTAGAATTTGTTTGTATTTTTTATTTTTGTTATTTCATTTTTTCTTTACTTTTTTATTCTCCCCTGCACTTTTGTCTGATAAATAATATGTAGGATTAAAAAAAAAGAAATCATGAAATGAAATTTTATGTATATAGTGAATGACATGTTCAATCTTTCTTTTAATTATATTTTCTGGGGAATTCCTTAGCTTACTTTCCGGGGATGTGGTTTAGGTTAATCCATTGGTTGACATAATTGTGTTTTTTATTCATATCATTGATCAAGAAGGGGGATAAAGACTGAATTACGTGGAAACTTACATTTTTTGGGTGAGAAAATGCACCAATCTGTTTGAGTTTCTGGATATAGCAAATATCTGCGTGTTTTTTATGGTGCAGCTTGTCAGCTAATAGTAGCAACCAAAATCAGTCTTCTATCTTTCTTAAACTTGCGAATTTGGTTGCAAATCCTCACTCCGAGTGTGTTGTATTTTAGATTTTCTGTTCTCTCTACCCAAAGAAATGGGTTGTGATGGATGGACCCTGGATGGGAACAATTAATGCAGAATTTATTGGATTTTCAGGTTAGGTAGATCCATTTCTTCTAAGTAATTTCTGAAGGACGAAGGTTTATTAAATTTTCATTTCATAGATACATTTTTCTAAAGTAATTGCCGAAAGTTTAGATTCTTGTTGCTTTTGTTAATACATATAATGATATAATGAGATAAATAGTAGCAAATAGTTCTGCACAGGACAATATCATCATTTGCCTCTTAACTTTTGCATTTACTAATAGTCTACATGTGTTGGATTAGTATTTGGTTGTCTACTAACTTCATACGTTGGTCCAATCTTTCAATAATTACTTCTGCCCAACATGTTTTTTACTTTGTAAAAATGTCATTTCTCTTGGCTTTTTTCCCACTAGAATTTATATTGTCAGGAATTTAATTAATTCAATTTGAGAAATTGTGATTGGCTTTTTGCTATTATTTGACTAATTTAGTATTGGTTAATAAGCTATTTGATGTTAACAAATTGAATCATTGAGCACGCTGATATGACCCTTTTGTCTATATGAACACGTTGATGAGGCATATTTTCATTTGATATAGCCCCCTTGGGTGGAGGGTATGAAATGAAAGGGATCAAATGATCGAAATTTAATAAAAACCAGGGGCGTTTTTTGTTGCCTTGTGCGAAGCTTCTTCGGAGTCCTGCTAAACCGGCCACATTTACTTATTTTTCGCTGACATAAATATGTGCTATATTACACTGCTCAAGACGGCTTATTTGCTCTCAAGTGGATCTGTGACTGAATTCAGTTATTGTGTTGTACTTATTTTTATATAGGGGTTGCATGTCTTACAATTTTAACTTATCATAATAGATAAATTAATAAATATTTCATATAAAATAATATAGTATTTGGTTAGATAGTGTAAGAAAGATCTGATAAAGAACGAGACATAAGCAAAGATACGGACATATAAGATAGCGATTGAAATTTGAAAACACAATTATTTATTGGCGAAGACTCTGGTGTAGAAGGGGGGGTGTGGCTTCTATACATGTAGAAATGTTGTGGTATTGTGAGATGATGACAGGTGTTCATAGAAAAATAGATTCTGCGCTATTGCAGGTCATGTGCAGGACGTGTTCAGCGATCATCACGTGAGCAGTATGTTAGTTTCCGTTGGTGATTAAATGAATTAACACTAATTAGCATTCCAATGATAACGGATCTGATGATGATCTGAATTTTTTTTTTGTTAAAGAGGAGGCACTGCTAAGTCCAAGATGTAGATCCTGCTGATTACAAAAAAGTTTTTAATGAATAAGATGGGTCATAAGAGAATTTTGTGTTGTCATTTGAACTAGTAAAAGAAACAAAAAACAAAAAGAAAAATTAAGAAAATGATGTTTTTGAAATAGATAAGAATGCAGCTGAATTGCCAAAAAAAAAAAGGTTATTTCGTCGAAGTTATTTAAGTAAGATTTATTTAAGTAATAGAATTAGCTCACACAAGTTAAAAAAAAAGGAGCAAAACAATTTCGTCAAAATTAAAGTTGCTTATTTCATTTAACCATTGTAAAATTTTCACAAAATTTTAATATTTTTATCCATCCTCATAAACACCATAGTTTAACTCTAAATAATATACAGTTTTAGTTTAAATACTAGTACAATCTTTTAATATTATCTCTAATTCCACAATTTTAATTTTTCACTTGTATAGCTCAAATTTACTACTAATTATTTCAGACACAATTTATAATTTATCAATCCCGTTATGTTATCAACAGCATTTCTGTCAACTTCTGCCAACTCTTATTTATGATGGTATTTAATAGAAGTGTCTTTGTGGATGTGTCTAATAAAAATGTCTTTTTTATGATTGTGTTTAATGAAAGTGTCTTTATATATATATTTTTTGAATGTGTCTCTTTATACATGTGTTTAAAATATAATAATTAATTGTTGTTGATAATAAGTTAACAGATAATATATTACTACCCTATAGTTTTCCATAATTTATTATTCATTTTATTTTTAAAAATTAATCATTTTAATTTCGTATAACCTAATCCTTTCTGAAATCAAGCTTGATTATCTATACAGACCGATCTAATAAGAAAATTATTCATGCTATTATCTACTATATTTTTTCAGCATTGTTAACAAACTAACTTTATCTAATCCCATTATGCACTAAATCTCTATAAACCAAAATGACTTTCTTTTTTTTTTTTCATCCATTTTATTTTTTTCTTTCCCCTCCTTGCATCCAATGTTTTTTTTTTTTGGCATTTCTGCTGCATTCCTTTCTATTTCAAAAGCATCATTTTCTTAATTTTTTTTTGTTTTTTGGTTTCTTTTACTAGCTCAAATAACAATACAAAATTCTCTCATAACCCATCTTATTTATATCGAGTCCGTTTTATTAAAATTTTTTTTGTAATCAGCAGGATCTACATCTTGGACTTAGCAATGCCTCCTCTTTAACCAAAAAAAAAAAAAAAATTCAGACCATCATCAGGTCCGTTATCATTGGAATGCTAATTAGTGTTAATCCACTTAATCACCAACGGAAACTAGTGTACTGTTCACGTGATGAATGCTAAACACGTCCTGCACATGACCTGCAATAGCGCAGAATCTATTTTTCTATGAACACCTGTCATTATCTCACAATGCCACAACATTTTTACATGTATAGAAGCTACACCCCTTCTACACCAGAGTTCTCGCTTTATTTATATATAAAACAATTATGGTATGGGTTTGCTAACAAATAATCGATTTAATCACTAACTTTTTTTTGTAGATATAGCATTTTTGATATATAAATGTTATGTTTTCATCATCTTTGTTTTAAATTTATTCTAAACAAGGTATATAAATGTGATGATAGAATAGTAGTTGGTTAAAATACACCCCTTTCTGAGGGCACGTTAATAAATATATGCGAGACTAATTCATATCAAATTCTGCTCAAATTTGACATTGATCAAGTTTGAATTCCATTTAGATTTTTCGTTATTTCAAATGATACAAAATTCGTTCGCTCAAGGTTTGCAATCTAACTCAACTTCTTAGTTCTTGAAATTCTACTAATTTGATTGTCAAGAGTCCCTGTAAAAACCTTTTTTACAATTATTCTATCAATTCTGCTAACTAATTAATAAGGGATACAACTAAATGCAGTCAAATAATAACTTTTTAAATTTATTTTGAGAGAGGACGTAAATTCGAATTATCATAAAAAATATCAAAAATTAAATGAAAATAAAAATTTAAAATTAAAAAAAAATTTAAAAAATTAAATAAAAATAAACATCCAAAATCATTGTAAAAATAATATTTAAAATTTAATAAAAATAAATCTAAAACATATCAGAAAGAAACAATAAAAAATTTAACAAAAAAGAGAGATAAAAAATCTAATAAAATGAGACATAAAAAAATATTGAAAAAAAAACATGGTTGGTGGCGGGTCTCACTCGCTAGGTTTATGACGCGTCACCGTGGCGTGACCGCGGCCTTCCAATGTGTCCAAACGCGTGCGGCGTTGTGACATTCGCGGTGGAGGCGATGCGGCGACCGGTGGCAGGAGGTCTCACTTGCTAGCATGTGACGCGGCGCGGTGGCGTGATTCGTGGCCTTCCTCTGTGCCCAAACGCATGAGGCGTTGCGGTTCGCGGTGGAGGCATTGCAGTGGCTGATGGCGGAAGGAGGTCGTGCTGCATTGGTCGGCGGCACAAACAGCGGCACGGATGTGAGGTGGCTGGACGGTGCGGCGTGCGATTATAGAGAGAGGGATACATATTTGTGTGATCATTTTTTACCGTGAACAGAAGTGAAAGTAAAATCAGATTAATTCTATGAGAGTGCTGTTTTTTATTTTTTTCTAGTTAATTACGTGCACTTTTTCTTATTCTATTGGTCATTGCCAACTGGAAGTCTGCTTCTCTCAATTGTGAAAGAATTAATCTAGCCAAAGATCGAGGTTAGCACTTTTATAACGATAAATAATATTTGAAAAAAATTTGGGAACCAAAATAATTCAGTCATAACTAGTAAAAAATTTTTTAATTTGATTTTATTTATATAATTTTTTTTTATTTTTTAATTTTTTATCTCATTCTTTTATCATTTTATTTATTACATTATATTCCTAA
>NC_029789.2:94216219-94218126 GCF_000816755.2 Arachis ipaensis
ATATTGTAGAAGTTAGAGTAATCTAAATTTTAATTATCATTAATTTTAATTAATTTTTTATAATCACTAATTTATTGTCTCACTTACGTAATATTTGTTTTATATTTTTCAAAGTGGAATAATAATTTATTCTGATTTTTTAATACAAATATTTTTAAATTTTATCATAATTTGATTTAAAAAATATCAAATACTTAAATTAATTTATTCGATTGACAAATTTACTTATAATATCCATAAATTTATGCACATAATATCCATAATTTCAAATATATGATGTCCATAATTAATATTACCAAATTTTAAACTATGTATTCTATTGTGTTTTTCAAATTATTATCTTATATGTGCACTAATAGATTATGATTTTAATTATTTTAATATTTTTATTTAATATTTATATGTATGCTTATTTATTGATTTTAGTATAATGAGTCAATAATTACTTTTAAAAATTTATTTCTTAATTTTTGTTTATATTTTATTTTTTATTTAACATCTATAATTTTATATGTATAACATCTATAATTTTAAACACATAATATCTATAATTAAAGAATTAGTGTTAATTTATTATTTATTATTTTATTTTGTAGGTCAAAAACTAATAATTTTTGACGTTTTTTATTTTCAATAAGTAGAAACTAATCAAATTTAAGATGTTTTATTCTTTTATAAAATGTATTGAGGTGATTTGAGATTTTTTTTAGGATTAAAAATATTAAAATTTAAAATTTTATTTAAAAAAAAATCATAGAATTATGAATGTAATAATAATGAAAGAGCATTTTTTGAGATTTAATTCACATTAAATTTAGAATTGACTTTTAGTGTAATTAAATAAGAGAAGATAGTTATAAAAAAATTAATTGTGTCAAGAGAATGGTATGAGAAGATCGAGTCCCCATTTTGCAAACGGCCAAGAGGAAGTGATGCTAATAAGCTCTTCAGGAGGTGCCACATGAAAATTGGTATGCTTTTGACAAGGCAGGCACTTTTTAACGAACTCGACCGCTTCTCTTTGTAAGGTCGGTCAGAAGAAGCCGGCCTGGATCACCTTCTTGGATAGTGATTGTGCTCCTAAGTGATTTCCACATATGCTATTGTGTACTTCCTCTAAGACCTCTTTTGTGTTAGAGGTTGGGACGCACTTTAATAGAGGTGTTGATATGCCTCTTTTATATAGGACATTATGGACCAATGTATAATTTTGTGCCTCCTTTATAAGTCTTTGAGCTTCTTTTTCGTCCTTAGGGAGGACATCAAATTTATGATAGTTGACTATAGGGGTCATCCATCCTAAATTTTGATTAGATACAGTCATCACATCGAGATGTTATCTCCCTTTGATATTGATAGTGCATGGAGAGTTTTCTGGATGAGGCTTCTGTTGTTGTCCCTTGGCTTGGTGCTAGCTAGTTTGGAGAAGGCATCTGCTCGGACATTTGATTCCCGAGTTATATGCCAAACTTCTCCTTCTGAGAACATTGATAGTTGTTCCCGTGCTTCCTCTAAGTATTTCTTCATGTTGGGGTCTTTGGCTTGATAAGTGCCATTAATTTGTGATGTTATTAATTGAGAATCACTGAACATTATCAGCTTTTTTGTCCCTACTTCCTTAGCCAGTTTTAAGCCAGCAAGCAAGGCCTCATACTTTGCGTGATTATTGGAAGCAAGAACTCGAACCTTAGCGAAAGTTCTATCCGAGTTCCTTGGTAACTTTCCAGGATGACTCCTGCTCTACTGCCAGTTTTATTGGACAAACCATCTACGTATAGGCTCCATGTTGTTGGGCTTCCCTGACTTTCAATGTATTCAGCTACAAAGTTGTGAGATACTCAGATTCGATTGCTATCCGAGCTTTGTATCTCAAATTGAACTCGGATAGTTCTACAGTCCATTGCAAC
>NC_029789.2:94218898-94222846 GCF_000816755.2 Arachis ipaensis
TTAGTTGGTTAGTGCATACCTTTATAGTGTGGGCCTGGAAATAAGGTCGGATCCTTCGAGAAGTGAGGACAAGAGCATACGCAAATATTTCTATCTTTTGATAGTTTAGTTCTGCTCCTTGTACGCTTTACTGACGAAGTAGACATGTTGCTGTCCGTTCTTATCTTCTCTGATCAAGGCCAAAGCTATAGCTCGGCTCACCAATGCTAGGTAGAGGACGAGCTCTTCTCCTACTGTAGGTCGGGTAAGTATGGGGGGTTGACCCAGAAAGGCTTTAAATTTTTGAAAGGCTTTTTCACATTCTGGGGTCCATTCAAATTGCTTCCCTTTTCTGAGAATTGAGTATAGGGGTAGCGATTTCAATGCTAATCGTACTAAGAACCTGGATAGAGCTGCCATCCTTCTATTTAGTTGTTGAACTTCTTTGAGGCAGGTCGGGCTCTTCATGTTTAGTATGGCTCTGCGCTTGTCTGGGTTTGCCTATATGCCTCTTTGAGTTAGCATGAAGTCTAAGAATTTTTTCGCCTCTACTGCGAAGGTACATTTTGAGGAGTTTAGCCTCATCCCATGCTTCCTTATTATAGAGAACACCTCGAAGAGATCAGACAGGAGTGCTGAGTCAACCTTGGTTTTAACAAGCATATTGTCCAAATACACTTCCATAAGTTTCCCTATGTGAGAAAAAAAATACTTTGTTCATTAGTCGATGGTACATCATGCCGGCATTCTTTAATCCAAAAGGCATTATATGTAACAATAGTTAGCTTTTGGAGTGATGAATGAGGTCTTCTCTTGGTCTGGTTTGTACATCAGGATTTGGTTGTATCCCGAGTAAGCGTCCATGAAGGATAGGTACCGATGACCTGAGGTTGAATCGACCAGAGCGTCAGTACTTGGAAGGGGGTAGGGATCCTTAGGACAAGCTTTATTGTGGTCGGTGTAATCTACACACATCCTCCAGTTTTCATTCTGTTTCTTCACTAGGACCACATTCGCTAGCCAAAGTGCCTATTTTACCTCCCTTATGAATCCGGCTTCTAACAGGGCTTGCACTTGTTCCTCTACGACCTGTGTCCTTTCCTGTCCAAGTTTTCGACGCTTTTGTTGAATAGGTTAGGATCCCGGGTACACGGAGAGCTTATAGGACATCACGTTGAGATCTATACCAAGCATATCGAAGGCTTTCCAAGCAAAGAGGTCGAAATTTCCTTAGGAGGTCAATGAGTTGTTCTTTTAGACCTTCTTCCAAGTTAACCCCTATATTTGTTGTTTTTTTAGGGTGATCTCCAATTTGCATTTCTTCTGCTTTTTTTCCAGGTTGGGGGCGTAGTTTCTCTCGAGTTCGAATACCACCAAGTTCAATAGTATTGACTTCTTTTTTCCTGGACTGCCTTTTTATTTAGGCTTTCATTGTAACGTTTGTGTGCTAGCTTTTGATCTCCCTTTATGGTAGCAATTCCTTCCATAGTGGGAAACTTCATGCTTATATAGACGAGGCGTAGAGACAACTGCTGTAAGTCGGTTCAAGGTTGTTCGACCTATTAGGGCATTATATGATGAAGTGACGTCGACCACGATATAATCGATGCTTAACGTCTTTGACCTCGTGCCTTTTCCAAAAGTAGCGTATAAAGAGATGTACCCCAGAGGTCGGATCGGCGTGTCCCCCTGTCCGAAGAGGTTATCTGGGTATGCCTTAAGATCCTTTTGAGTTTATCAAAAGCAGGTTTAAATAATATATCTGTCAAGCTACTTTGATCTATAAGGGTTCTATGGAGGTTTGCGTTGGCGAGGATCATTGTTATCAATACTGGGTCGTCATGACCAGGCGTTACCTTGTGAGCATTTTCTTTAGTGAACAAGATGGTAGGCAAGGTAGAAATCTGCTATCTTCTCCAACTTGGTATACCTCTTTAAGATGCCTTTTTCATGACGAATTTTAGATTCCTCGTCCAGCAAATCCTCCATTAATCATGTGTATGTGTCGCTCGGGAGTTTGAGGCCGACATTCTTGTCGTCCTCCTTCTTCATCTCTTTTCCTTTTTCTTTGATTGTCTGACCTATCTGTCAAGTACCTATCTAGTCGACCTTCTCTAGCCAACTTTTTTAATGACATTCTTTAGATCATGCCAATCATTGGTAGAATGCCCATAGAGTTTATGATACTCGCAATATTCTATCCGACTTCCTGCTTTTTTGTATTTGATTGGACGAGGAGGAGGAAGCTTCTCGGTATGATATATCTCTCTGTAGACATCTACAAGAGAGACCTGGAGAGGAGTATAGTTATGATACATGCGAGGTTTCTCTGGGTTATACTCGTCTTTCTTTTTAGCTTCTTTATCTTTTTCCCGAGGTAGATAGGGCAGGCTAGGTCTTGGAAGCAGTTCTCTTAGTTGGGAATTCTCCTCTATATTGATATATTTCTCTGCCCGCTCTTGCACTTTATACAAGAAAGCCCGGAGTTGCTTGGATATAGATTGAGAGAACAACCCTTCTTTGAGGCCATTAACTAATCCCATTATGACTGATTCAGTGGGTAAGTTTTGTATCTCCAAGCATGCCTTTATTGAATCTTTCCATATAACCTCGGAACGTCTCTCTAACCTCCTGTTTGACACCTAGCAGGCTCGGTGTGTGTTTCACCTTATCCTTCTGATTCGAGAATCTTGTAAGGAACTTCCTTGCCGGGTCATCAAAACAAGTTACCGACCTAGGCGGTAAGTTATCGAACCACATCATCGCAGCTTTGGTCAAAGTCGTCGGGAATGCTTTGCAACGAGTAGCATCAAAGGCGTCGGCTAGGTACATCTGACTTTTGAAGTTGCTGAGATGGTGCCTCGGGTCGGTCGTTCCATCGTAGAGATCCATATCGGGGGTTTTGAAATTTCTTAGGACTTTACCCCGCATGATCTCTTTTACAAATGGAACTTCTCCTCCTAGAGGACTTTCTTCCTGATCTGCTTGATTACTCCTTCTTTGGAGGTTGGCTTCCAATTTTAAGAGCTTTTCTTCTGGCTCCTTTTACCGTCGCACCTCCCTTCGCAATTCTTGTTCTGCTTTCCGTTGTCATTCATCTTCTTGTTCGAGCTACTCAAGTCATCCATGATAGCCATGGACTAGACCTAGTATCTCTGTTGGATGGGGAGGTTCTTTGTCTTCCGGAGGATGGACCTCTGACTGGATCTGCCTTGGTTGGAGGTTTCCTGAAGTTCCTTCTCCGTGGGGAATGTGAGTTCTTTCCCGGGGAGAGAGTATTACAAGTGTGAGATCGTCATGATGGGGTTCCGATTCAGATTCGGATGTCGTGTGACTGTCTTTGTAGTGATCGTCCGCCATTGTCAAGGGTTGAATTTCAGGTCCTCAGCAATGGCGTCAATATTCTGAGAATTACCTGAAACGTTAATTTGGATCTAAACATGAGGTCCAGACTCCTTATGAGGCAGCATCCGACTTGTTCTTCCACCAAGGTGCTGCCATCCGAGTTCCTCATGAGGAGGTGGGTGTGGTACCTGCAAGAGACTCCAATGTTTAAATTAGCAAGGTTTTTAGATAGAGTTTTAGTAGAATGGAACACGTGTATACCTGAGGGGTGTTAGTGTGTTTATAGTAGAGTTTGCTTGACTACTTTTGTTGAAGTTGTTCCACTTTTATTGATGGGTAACCGTTCTCTTAATCTTGGGAGTTTGTTGGGGTCTATCTTTTGGGAAAGATAATGATAGTGGGAGAGATTTAGGAAGACATTCTTATTTGGATAAGTATAAGCTAGCCCCTTTCATAGTGTCCGACCTCTTTAAAAAGGTCAGATACGCGGTAGAGGCCACCCTCTTGAGTGGACCTTTCATCTTTATTGGGCTTGACTTTTATGCTTTGGGTCAGGGTATGAACACTAATATATTATGAACAAAAAATCAATGTCTTAAACTCAATGACACTAACACACACTCA
>NC_029789.2:94222891-94266818 GCF_000816755.2 Arachis ipaensis
CCACAACTTGAAACTACTCGCCATGACCACCTGCAACTCCAACATCCTACCACCTGGGATGCTACCAGACATCGCAAAAGCTCCATGGCCGCAAACCAAGAACAAAGGACATCAACTAACGCCCTTCATATACCATCTAATTTAACCTACTTCAGCTTCTTCCTTCTTACACAGAGGATGATCATCACATCATCGGGTTCCACAACGACCACTGTTGACGGCAAAACCCCCACTCTACTCGAAAGATAACTACTATTCTTCTTCCTCTACTACATATAGACTGCATCGCCGAAGGTTAACTTGGGACCTAGCCATCTCTAGCTGTCGAGACAACCACCCATTCTCTCCACAAATTGATTCACTCTACTAATAATCATACCTCTAATACATCTTAATTTTTTCACACAATTTTTGCGGTAAAAGAAACATAGGTTATCGCATTTAATATGTTAATCAAACGTTACTGATACGCTCTCACAATTTAGGTGTCATCTTCCTATTGCGTAGTCAACGCGTAGCCATTTGTATCCACCAGTGGTATAGTCACCAGAGACGCAACCAAATTGGAACGGTTTATGTTGTTGCCATAATTCATTTGCAGTTAATGGCTTTTTTGGTGATTTTGGTGACTTTTACGTGGGTATAGCTATGAGAGAGTGAGACCTTTAATCTTTCCTATTGCCACAAGAAACTGCCGTGCAATCAGTTCCATCGACGCTTCTCTTCCAACGATGCTTCCCTCCGTCAACGCTTCTTTTCCATTGATAAATTATGTGTCACGAGTTTCTCCTACTCCATCGAGTTTAATCATGCAAGCTTTTCCTTTTCTGCCAAGCTTCATTGAATTTCTAAATCTGTATAAAAATTTGCATTCGCGACTTTTGATTACTAATGATAAATATGCCATGCTCTTTGATAACTATTACTAGTTTTTTCTCTTTAATTAGTATTGATTCTCCCTTGCTCAATTTATTTTTAGATAAAAAGATTAGAATTTGTTAGAAGAAATTGAGGTATGATCTTCAATGAATTTCTTCTAAACTTTAATTTTTTAAAATATGCCAATACACACATATATATTCGTATGGCATATTCGATAAAGAAGAATGATGTGAGTATTAGAATAAGGGGATGCTCCCATAAAGTTGCATAAAATGTCTTTTTGTAAAGACGCTTACGTGTCGTTATATTATTGGACGTTTTAATGAACTGATTTTTTAAAATTTTTTAACTAACCAGAATAAAACCGATTTGTTATAACAATAATGAATATTCTGAAAACTGGCCGAACTGGCCGGTCTAATCAGTTCAACCGAAATCGGCCTGAAAAATAGTCCGGTCCACTTTCCAAAACCCACCCCTTCCCCCTAACACCCACCCCACCCCCCAATTCATGAATTACTATCACTATCCCCCTGAAATCTGAACCCAAGGTCAAACTCACCCAACCAAAACCCTAAGTTCTCCCTGCAACGGTTCCGTTGCAGTGCTGTCGGCACCTCTACTTCCTCTCTTGTAGCTCGGCGTCCTCCTTCCCCCTGTCTCCGTCCTCCCTGGCTTCTCTCGAACTTGGAGCAGTTCGCCGCTGTGCCGCCACTCGTCGCTGTGTCGCCACTCGCTGTTGTCTCGCCGGTCACCGTCCATGTCTCCGTCGAAGGTTAGCGGCACTACTTTCACTTCTTCGGTTCTTCTCTTCCTTTTATGCCCTGTTCCTAATTTTTGAATGTGAAACTGTGAATGGATTAATGAAAAATCAAATAATTGATTTTGTGCTGTTGCTCTTTTTTTTAATTACTGAAATTTTTGTTGAAATTTTCTTGTTGCTACTAAAAATAGAAATCAAATCATTATTGAAATTTTTGTTTAGCTTTATTGATTTCAGGTTTAGTGTGATTAGGGACTACTTGTTACTATTTTTTAAAAATGGAAATCAAATCAAGTGTTGTTTGTTGCTGAAGGATAATTTTTGTTGCTGAATGCTGAATGCTGTTGGTAGTATTAATTTTGCGCTGTTATTAAATTTCTAGTTGTGCTGTTGCTGCTGTGGGTTCTGGGTTCTAGTTCTGGTGTGCTGTTGTGTGTTTTGTGGCTCTGCTATGTTGATCATCTTTCTCAATTGTCAATGTTCACTCTTCACTTGCATTGTATTGATCATCTTTCTCAATTGTCAATTTTCTTTATCAGAATTGAGAGGGAAAATGGCAATCTGAACCAGCAAAAGGATTTTCGCAGCATCAGCGTGTGCTCACAATTGCAGGAATAAGAAAACTAACTCTTTTTCTGCCCTTTAGTACCTCTTCATCTTTCCTTCTATTTATGCACTCGTTCATTGTATAGTAAGTCAACCTTTTGGATTACTGGCATATTTGAATTGGAGATTTAAGAGAGATAGTTGATTTCTTAATACTAAAAATTCACCTTTAGTTCTAATCTAATTGTTTTGTTTAATAGGAACTAATATAATCTCTTCATGGCTTTATCATTGTTGTTTTCTAAGTTATACTAGTTTCTTGTAAGAGAATTAATGCTAGCAAGTCTGGCCTTCCATTTTGCACAAATAGAAATAAGTAAATATGGCCATTTTATCAAAATTATAGTCACAATTAGGAAGTTTAATTTAATAATATATGATGCAGATACGCCTACGATACAGATATTTGAGTAGAAACAAAGTATTTGTACATTATAACATATGTTGCGGAATAGGATAATAACATTTAAGAGTATTGAGTATTGATATACTTGTTATCTCTCTTTGAAATGTTACTTTCTGTATTTACTGTTTTAATTTAGCTTTGCATTCTCTCAGGACTTCTTGGAACAACGTTTTAATAAGGAGGATATATATTTTAGGTAGGTTTGTTTGATTATTTTAAAAAGACAAATTTCAGTTAAATATATTTTTTCAGCATCATTTTTAAGAATCACCCTTCATTCACTAGTGATAAGATGAGAATTGGTGTCGATTTGGATTTTCTCTCAAAATAAGATCACTTTGTTGTAAGCATAGCCAAATCAACAACTAACTCTCAACATCAAATTTAAATTCTAAAGATGAGTCACAATATAAAACAAATATTATTAACCGAGAGTATTGAGTTCCCGGGTCGTCTTCCCTAGGAGTTGCAATTAAGTGTCATATTATTGGCTATGAAGGGAAATGAGGGTTGGATGATTGCAAGCAAGAGCAAGTACTATAAATGGCAAGAAATTAAGTGCAAGAAGGTAACTTAGCATGCAAGAAAGTAAATAGCAAGAAAGTAAATGAGCATGCAAGGAATGTAAATGGCAACTCTTTGCAAGAATTGGGGAATTTAGGGTTCCTATCCTAGTTATGGACTACAAATATGGCAATTATGTGGAATCAATCCAAATCAGTCAATCCTCCTTGAGAATTAGTCAAAAGGCGTAATTGATCTCAATCCATAAGTTCTAGTCAACTCACTAATTACTTAGTGAAAGACTAGCGTCAATGGAAACTAAACCAATTAACCATTCTCACACAATGTGGAATGGACATCCACAACTCAATTCCACCAAAACACCCAATTTTTTAACTAAGAGTGTGAAAATTAAACATGCAAGAAATTAAACATCAAAGCAATTAAATAAACATGCAAGGAATTAAAAGTCAAAGCAATTAAATGCAAGGAAAGAAAACTTAAAATGCAAGAAAACCTCTTGGCAAGCAATTGGGAGCTAATGTTACCTATCCTAGCCATTGACCACAAACACATGATGATTATGAAGAATTAATCCTACTTATTCAACCTTACATCGAAGATAAGTCAAATAGGCATAGTTAATTTCAATCCCTAAGTCCTATGTCAACACTAAGGGGTCACATAGAGTCAAGGGAGACAAAATCAACTAACTACTCTAATATATCAAACAAGAATGGACATCAATGACTCAAGGATCACCAAAGTCATCAATTTCAAGCCAAGAGTGGAGAGAAACTAAGCAAAAACTAAACCAAGCATTTTATCAAACACTTGGTGTGTATGAGAATAAAATAATATTAAATTATATTAAAGTAAAATCTAAAGCTACCAAAGCAAGAAAATAACAATAACAACTAAAGAAAGCAATAAATGACATGGGAACATAAATTTGCATTAAATGTAAATTAAAATAACAAGAGTTTCATAAAACATAAAAATGACAAAATAAAGGAAATAACAAGAGGAATGAAGAAGAAGAAAGAAGCAATAACAATAAATGACAAGGAAAAGTAAATAGAAACAAGAATTAAAAGTAGAAATTACAAGAAATTAAACTAACAAACCCTAATTCTAGAGAGAGGAGGGGGGCTTTTCTCTCTAGAGAACTACACTACATAATGCTAAACTAACCCTAATTTCTCCCCCCTTTCACATGGAGTGAGGCCTTCCTTCATATAGCACTCAATCAGCTTCAGAAAGTCCAAAAACTGGGCCCAGCGATTTGCAATAAATGAGTCACGCGCTAGGACCTGTGCGTACGCACAGGTGTGTGCGTACGCACACATGCTGATTTTCTTCTTGTGCATACGCACAGGTTGTTATGCGTATGCACACATGGTTTTGTGGCTCTTGTGTGTACGCATAGGGGGTTGTGTGCACGCACACTCCGATGTGTGCTTCTCCTTTGTTTTCTTCATGTTTTCTCCCTCTTGCATGCTTTTCTTCCACTCTTATCTTGCCAAATTAGCCTCTTAGACCGAAAATCACTCAACAAACATGTCATGGCATCGAATGGCATAAAAGTGGGATAAAAGAGATTAAATTAAGCACAAAATAGCATGTTTTCACAATTAGGCTCAATTTAGGGAGAGAACGCAAAAGTATGCTATTTGGATGAATAAATGTGGGTTTATGTGTGATGCCAGGGCATTTTGGCCAATTTTACTGACCTTTTCTTTACTGTTTTAGGGTAGTTTCATGCATTTTCTTAGTTAATAAGCAAGTTTTGGGTAGATAATCACTTACATCTTGATTCAAGAAAACATTATGAATTTCATGTGATTTTATGAGAATTATGCATGAATTGAATGACAAATTGGATAATGCATGTCTCATAACTTGGATTAGAGCTTTGATACACTTTATTTTCTTGATTTCAGGACAAAGGAAGCAAGGAAGAGCAACATTAGCAGCCACGTTAATCTAATTAATGTGACCACTAACGTGGAATAGGAATAAACTTGCAACGTTAATGAGAAAAGTGATTGCCAATAATGCCTTCGAAACCATGGTGGCCCACGTTAATTGCCACGTTAACTACATTAACGTGGTAGTTAACGTGGAGAGAAAGGGAGCTCCAGCGTTAGTGGTAAAAATGAATACCACTGACGCTCCAAATTGGCAATTAGTCACGTTAAGAGTCACTTTAACTTAGTTAACGTGAACTCTAACATGGAAAGGAAGACCATGCCAACGTTAGTGACACTCACCTTTGTCACTAACGTTGGACAAAGCCCAATTGGCCACGTTAAGAGTCACGATAACTACATTAACGTGAACTCTAACGTGGGAGGAGCAAGGAGTCGCCAACGTTAGTGACACTCACTTTTGTCACTAACGTTGGACCAAGCCACTATGAGCCACGTTGGCTGCCACGTTAATTACATCAACGTGGAAGCTAACGTGGAGGAAGGAATGATGAACCAACGTTAGTGACACCCACCTTTGTTACTAACATTGGAGATGGCTATCACCACAACGTTAGTGGCCACGTTAAGACAATTAACGTGAGGCACTAATGTGAGAAGGGGCGTTTGGAGCGTTAGTGACAAAGGTAAGTGTCACTAACGCTCTCGAGGCTAAGGCATGCCCACGTTAAGAGCCACGTTAGTTATACTAACGTGGACTCTAACGTGAAAAAAGGGGGCTAAGAGCAACGTTATTGGCAAAGGTAAACGCCAATAACGCTTGCGATGGACTAAGAGGCAACGTTAGTGGTCACGTTAGTGCCACTAACGTTGAAGTTAACGTGAACCATCTTGGGCTAGGAACGTTAGTGAAAAAGGTGATCGTCACTAACATTCTCGAACCCACATTTTCACTTAACGTTAACGCCACTAACGTCCTAGCTAAAGTCCATGCCTACTTCACACTTCCTCTGCAAGTAAAGCTGAGCCCACTGAAGATTCCAAACTGCTTCAAACTCAAGATCCAAAGGTCCATATTCAAAGACTTGAAGAGCCAACTAGAAGATCAGAAGAGTAGTATATATAGGAGTAGTTTTGAACTAGATTGGGAGCTTTTGGCATTGGGAGAACTACTCTTTGTATAATTTTACTTTCTCTGCAACTTCTAGTTTTACTTTCAGAATGTATTCTCCATCTTTGCTTTCCATTCCCAGAGCTATGAACAACTAAACCCCTTTCATTGGGTTAGGGAGCTATGTTGTAATTTGATGGATCAATAATAGTTTTCATTATTCTTCTTCTTTCTTTTCTCTTGATTTTACTAGAAAGCTTTCAATCTTCATCAAATTGGGTAGTTGTCTTGGAAAAGAAGCTATTCATACTTGGATCTCTTCGGAACCTTGGAAGAGGAATGAAGAAATTATGCTAGAAATGCTTTCTCATGTTGGACCAAATTAGGGTTTGGATGGATAGAGTGACATATAATCCTACCAACACTTTGATTTGGGAATACATGTGGTATAATCAGTGACCACTCTTCATCTCTTCTCATGAGCAATTAGACCAAGGAATTGGCTATTGATCAAGATTTGAGAGATTGAATTACCAAGGAATTGGAATTCAATCACTTAAGATTGCCAAGGAGATCAATAAATGCATTGATTGAGGAAGAGATGAAGATGAACTTGATCCGGAGAATACAACATCTCCTGAGTCCAATGAATTCCCCATTTCTAATCTTACCCATTCTCTTTACTTTCTGCCATTTACTTTTATGTTCATTTCCCCAAATCCCCATTTAAGATTCTGCAATTTAATTTCTGCCATTTACATTTTGCTCTTTAATTCCAGCATTTAAACTTTCTGTTATTTACTTTTCTGCCATTTAATTTTCTGCAATTCTCAAACCAAATTCGGCTTAGCTCAACTAAAACATTCCTCCAATTAAAATTGCTTGACCAATCAATCCCTGTGGGATTCAACCTCACTCTATTGTGAGTTTTTACTTGACGACAATTCGGTATACTTGTCGAGGGAGAATTATTGAGAAACAAGTTTCCGTGCATCAAGTTTATGGCGCCGTTGTCGGAGATTGATTTTGTATCAACAATGATTAAATTGGTGGATAACTAGATTGAGCAATTTTCTTTTGTTTGATTTAAATTCTATTTGAGTAATTTACTTTCAGTTTTAGTTATTTCCTTCCCTTTACCCCTATCCGTTAGTGGTGTTCTCGTAGTTGTTACAATTTAGTTCACTAACCCACTAACTGTTTGATATATTGCATCACTCACACTAACAACAATTTTTTTAACAAAGAATACTCTCTATCTTTCTTTTGCTTTGGCCTTGTTAGTTGTATGACAGGTAGAAGAAGTGGGGCTTCAACTTCCTTCGATTCCGAACCTGAGAGGACCTTCCTTAGACTAAGAAGGGAAGCAAGAGGAAAGAGAATTGTTGGTGCTGAGGAAGAGGAAGAGTACTTTGAACCAGACATGGATGAGAATATGGAGAACCATCATGAAGAAGAGGCTCACAACCATGGCAGAGAAGGTCCAGCAAATCATGCTGGGAAAGAGAGAAGAGTTCTGGGCTCTTACATCAATCCAAACCCAGGAAACTGTGGAAGTAGCATTCGAAAGCCAAGCATACATGCCAATAACTTCGAACTAAAGCCACAGCTCATCACCCTTGTTCAGAACAACTGTTCATTCGGAGGAAGTGTCCAAGAAGACCCCAATCAACATCTAACCACATTCCTGAGGATATGTGATACTGTGAAGTCTAACGGTGTTCATCCCGACACCTATAGACTGCTTTTGTTTCCCTTCTCACTCAAGAACAAAGCATCCAAATGGCTAGAATCCTTCCCGAAGGAGAGTTTAACATCCTGGGAAGATGTGGTGAACAAATTCTTGGCGAGATTCTATCCTCCTCAACGGATCAACAGGTTGAGAGCCGAGGTACAGACCTTCAGGCAACAAGATGGTGAGACTCTATATGAAGCATGTGAGAGGTTTAAGGATTTGACAAGAAGGTGCCCACCAGATATGTTCAATGAATGGGTGCAGTTACACATCTTCTATGAGGGTCTTTCTTACGAATTAAAGAAGGCAGTAGACCACTCATCTGGGGGATCTCTGAACAAGAAGAAGACCATTGAAGAAGCCATAGATGTCATTGAGATTGTAGCTGAGAATGACTACTTCTATGCTTCTAAAAGAGGCAACACTAGAGGAGTAATGGAGCTAAATAATGTGGATGCACTGCTGGCCCAGAACAAGTTGATTACCAAGCAGCTGGCTGACCTTACCAAGAAGATGGAGAGGAACGAAGTAGCAGCAATCACCACCTCATCAGCAACTCAAGAAGGAGTAAATGCAGAGGCAGAGGGTGATCAGGAACAAGCCAACTACATTGGAAACTCACCTAGGCAGACCCATGATCCATATTCCAAAACTTATAATCCTGGTTAGAGGAACCACCCAAACTTTGGGTGGGAAAATCAATAAGATCAAGGCCAAGATCAGAGACGCCACAACCCCAACAACAATGCAACTCACCAACATTCCACACAGAGATCATATCAGCACCCACCTAACAACACACCTCAACATCCATACCAAAGCCAAAATGGCCCTTCTCATCACTCTAACTCCAATTCATCAACATCTGAGGATAGACTCTCAAGGATTGAGACCTTACTTGAAGGCATATGTAAGGAACTCCAAGAGAACAAGGTGTTCAAGGAGGAGGTGGGAGCTAATCTCAAAAACCAGGGAGACACCATTCAGAGGCTAGAATTTCAAGTGGGATACCTCTCTGAGAAGATTCCCAAACCTACTGACAGCTTCCCAAGTGACACAGAGAAAAGCCCGAGAGGTGAAGCAACGAAAGTAAGATGGGAAGATTGCAAGATGGTCACTATAAGTAATAAGGGGATTGAGGAAGAGCTGAACAAACCATTAGAACAACCTGGAGGTACCTCAGCAAAGAAACAGGAAGAGGTTCACCAAGAAACCAAAATTACACAGAAGGAGATGCTGAAACTCTATGCACCTTTTCCCCAAAAACTCAAGGGTGGTGTAGAAAAGAGAATATACTCAAAATTACTTGATATGTTTGTATCTCTCCATGTGAACATACCATTCATCAAGGCTCTCCAACAAATGCCCTCATACATTAAGTGTATGACAGAGCTGCTGACCAGGAAAGGCTCACTCAAAGGAGGGCAAACAATAGTGATGAATAAGGAGTGCAGTGCTCTCATTCAACCAGAGTTGCCTACAAAAAGGAAGGACCCATGGAGTTTTCACATCCCCTATGCCATAGGAGAAACAATGTTTGACAAAGGACTCTGTGACCTGGGAGCAAGCATCAACTTAATGCCTTTATCCCTTATGAAGAAGCTGGAGATCAATGAGCTAATGCCCACAGACGTAGTCATCAGGCTGGCTGACAAAACTAAAAAACAAGCAGTAGGAGTGGTTGAAAATATGTTGGTGAAGGTTGGGAACTACTTCCTTCCCACAGACTTTGTCATATTGGAAATGGAAGAGAGTCACCTTCACCCAATCATATTGGGAAGACCATTCCTAGCTACAGCAGAGCGCTCATAGATGTGGAGCGAGGAGAGCTAATACTGAGGATACATGATGAACAACTCGCATTCAATGTCTTCAAACCCTCACAAGAAGCAGATCAGGAAAGCAAGGAACCAAGGGGAGAGCACGACAAAGCACTGGTGGAAGAAACAAGCATTGAAGCACAAGCTGTACACCTGGGAATCCCTTTGGTTGATGAACAAGACAGTCAGCAGTTGTCACAGAAAAAGGAAAACCAGGAGGAACCTAAACCACCAGAGTCATATGAGACCAGCAACAAAATTTCCTTGGAAAAAGAGGTCACAAAGAGCAGGGCAACATCAAAAGGAACAAAGAAGAAGGCACCAAGGAGGTGGAGGAACAAGAAGACCCCTACAGAGGACTTCTCTCCAGGGGATAAAGTGATCTCATCTTATTTCCCAGTTATCCCACCTCATCTCCCCACCATCCCATCTCAGCTACCTAAAGTTTTCACCATCAACAGGATTCTCTCCTTAGAACATGTGGAGATCCTTGATGAAGCCAATGGAGATAGATTTACTGCGAGGGGGAAGATTTGAAGCATTACCAACCACCCTGACAAAGTCAGAATGTCAAGCTAGTGACACTAAAGAAGCGCTTCATGGGAGGCAACCCATGTTTTATATGCTTTTAAGTAGTTAATAATGCAAGGTTCATGAATTCCAATTCAACTCTGACATATACTTGAATGAATCCTTTTATGCAACATATAGTGAAGAACAAGTTTGGTGTTCAAGGCACACTAAGAGGGCATGAATGCAATTCATATCATGTCACTCTTAGAACCTTGAACAAAACTTTGTACACCACATGGCCACAAACTAAGTTTGGTGTCACCAATGTTGCATACATGGACAATTCAATAGACAGTTGGTTTGCAGTCATGAATAGCACTTAGTTAGTTAGAAACAAAAACTTTAAAAAAAGTAGTTATCCCATTTTGTTTTAAATTTTGCCGCCACTTTCCACAATTTCATTAATCACATCCCTTTTGTTTTGTAGGAGAATTGATGGGACAATTGAAGGAGGAAGGGTTCGGCCACCACAAAAGGAGAGGACTATACACGTGTCTTCAAGGGAGATGCATTGGGAAATGTTGCCATGCAACATTGGAAGAATGACACGCTTGGAAATCGAACCAAACCCATCATAAAGTTGATGATCCTTGTGCTCATCCCATGCTAAACCCCATCCATTCATCATACACCCACTCCATCAATCCACACCTTTCATTCACTCACCACTTCCCTATATAAGTGGTTCTTATTTTATACTCCCTTTCACATTCTAATTTCCATCCTTTGTACTTCCCACTTTTGGCACCCAACTCCTCTTACCCCATCAAAAGCACTCTCACCTACTCCTTTAACTACACTCTATCCAAACCCAATCGAATTTCACCAGCAACTCATACTCCTCACCACCTTTACATACCAACTCCTATTGATGGCATCGTCAAGCTCTAAAAGAAGAAAGGGAAAGGAGCCTATGGAGCAACGCCCTTTTGATGAGAAGAAATTTAGAACCTTTCACCATGCATTACAATTCGGGTGGATGGTTGATAAGGAGATCATCTATGAGCTAGGCTTTCAAGTAAGAAAAACTGAGTGCCCCGAAATCACAGAGAAGGTGGAAAAGAGAAGATGGGAGCTCCTTACTGATCCAGTCATAAAAGTAAATGCAACTCTTGTAAGAGAGTTTTATGCAAATGCAGTCAGGTATGATAAGGCAGATGAATCCTATATAAGCTTCGTAAGAGGGGTGACCGTGGATTTCAGTCCTATGAGCATCATGAGGGCGTTAAAGCTAAGAACCATACCATTTGCAGAAGAAAGCTATCACTCCAAAATAGATGGCAGTCCCGATCATAACAAGATTGTGCAAGATATTTGTGTACAAGGGGCTGATTGGGTACGAGACCCTCAAGGGAAGCCCAAGTTCATCAAGAGAGGGGACCTCACTCCTGAAGCAAAGGGGTGGTTCGAAATTGTAAGGAGATCCATCTTCCCCACCGGGAATAACTCAGAGGTAAATCTTAAGAGAGCAACAATGGTGCAATGTATACTAAAAGGGGGAGAGATCAAGGTTCATGAACTCATAGCCCAAGGCATTAGGAAGATGGCTAAGAAAAGCGATTCTGGAGGAAGGTTGGGCTACCCCAGCACTATTTTCTGTCTGTGTGACAAGGCTGGGGTGGTGTTCGAGGATGAGAACCCTGAGTGGATAAAAGTGGGCATCCCAATTACTGTTCGACGGATGCATGCTGTTGCATCTCCCCTACCTCAAAGAAAGCAAAGAAAGAGGCCAGCCCAGCAAGTGGTAGAAGGACAAAACTTAGAGGAGCAAGCCCCTCTGGACATGCACCAACTACAGGAAGCCATTGATGGCTTATCTAGACAATACTTGGAAAATCAAGGGGCACAGAAAGAGCTTCAACTACAATTGATGGATCGTCAAGAAGAATCACTCTCTAGATGGACGAATCAACAAGGGGAGTGGCAAAAGCAATTAATGGAACAACAACTGGAACAAGGGAAACAATGGGGTGAATCCTTCCACAGGATAAAGCAAAGGCAGGATCAACAACAAGAAGCCATCCAAAAGCTAATCAACATCCAAGCACATCAAGGTGCACACATACATGAAATGCATCGGAAACAATTAGAACAGGCAGAACTCTTTGATGAATACAGAGCGTTCGCAGAGGTAGTTTACATGAACGAGACTGGACATCATGTAAACACTCAAGCCAGGCTAGGGTACTTAGTTGGACAACTGCCTATATTGCATCCGGGAATCACAAGATATGAAGAGGTGAAAGATGAATTAGCGCGAGAAGAAAGAGAGAGGGTAGAAAAGGGTCACGAATCAGTAAGGAAGGCACTTGAGGAGTGGAAGAAAGCCAGACTGGCACGGATACAAGGAAGCATAAGTGGACACAAAGAGGACAAACAAGAGGGAGAGCATGAGCACTCCCATGAGTAAAAGGTAGTGGAGTTCCCTCTTTGTTCCATCTTTTTCAAGTTTTAAATAAGGAAATTCATGTATGAAATAGAACATGCTTCCATGGTAATTTAGGATTTTAAATTCTGCCTTTAAGTTTACTGCTTAGGTCTATGCTAGCTGTGCCAAATTATCTGCTGCATTTTCACCTTGCTTACTTGTATGCTTGTCCTTTGAAGTCAAATAAAAAGAGATGTTATGAAAGACCAGAGTGATGTTCAATTTGTGGATTAAATTTCTTAAGCTTGTGGTGTAGTAATTACTTAGCTAAGTTGGTTCACCAACAAGGTAGGAAGGCAACTATCTGTCCTGAATCATATGCTTGAAACACACCCCATGAGACTAGCTACATAACAAGATCCTAATTAGAAAAAGAGAAAGAAAAATGAAAGTTGAGAAATAAAGAAAAAGAATAAGAAATAAGGCTAGGCACCAAGGGTTGAACCTTAAACCCAGCACCTTGGACCAACTAGTTCGGGAGTGCTGGCTGAAAGCTTATCTTAAAGAGTCGCCCCCTTACAAAGCACCTAGCCTAAAGAACACAATCAAACCCTGAAAAGAAAAAGGGATCAATAAATAAAAGTCTCACAGCGTGCAATCAAGTGAGTATTCCAGGGCATGGTAAAGGTCTGAAAGCCAATAAAGGAATGAACCTAAGTTGCTATGTATGAAACCCCATAAAACCAAGGACATGACTTCCACAATAATGATTCATTTCTCTTGTCATTTCATTCATCATTCTTATGTTTCAGTACTTGCTTAGGGACAAGCAAGCTTTAAGTTTGGTGTTGTGATGTCAGGGTATTTTGGCCAGTTTTACTGACCTTTTCTTTACTGTTTTAGGGTAGTTTCATGCATTTTCTTAGTTAATAAGCAAGTTTTGGGTAGATAATCACGTACATCTTGATTCAAGCAAACATTGTGAATTTCATGTGATTTTATGAGAATTATGCATGAATTGAATGACAAATTGGATAATGCATGTCTCATAACTTGGATTAGAGCTTTGATGCACTTTATTTGCTTGATTTCAGGACAAAGGAAGCAAGGAAGAGCCACATTAGTAGCCACGTTAATCTAATTAACGTGACCACTAACGTGGAATGGGAATAAACTTGCAACGTTAATGAGAAAAGTGATTGCCAATAACGCCTTCGAAACCATCGTGGCCCACGTTAATTGCCACGTTAACTACATTAACGTGGTAGTTAACGTGGAGAGAAAGGGAGCTCCAGCGTTAGTGGTAAAAGTGAATACCACTAACGCTCCAAATTGGCAATTAGTCACGTTAAGAGTCACGTTAACTTAGTTAACGTGAACTCTAACATGGAAAGGAAGACCATGCCAACGTTAGTGACACTCACCTTTGTCACTAACGTTGGACTAAGCCCAATTGGCCACGTTAAGAGTCACATTAACTACATTAACGTGAACTCTAACGTGGGAGGAGCAAGGAGTCGCCAACGTTAGTGACACTCTGATGCGAGTAACTTTTGCGTGGTCTAGAAATTGCGGATAAATCCTCGTTGCAAGTATAGTTTCTAAACCTTCAAAAGTCCTTTCATACAAACATTTTGGTTGTCACAAGTAACAAACCCCTTTGAAATTGATAACCGAGTATTCAAACCTCGGGTCATCTTCTCAAGGAATTGCAGGGAGGTATGTTCTTATTATTGGTTAGGAAGATTGTAAATTGGGGGTTTTGGAAGTAAGGAAGCAGTATGTTGCACAAAAAGAATAAAATAAAATAATAATAATAAAATAAACTCTTGGCAAGGTATGAAGACTGGAAGTCCTATCCTGGTTATCCTTATCAATTGTGATGAGAATTGGATTTTTCTCCCAATTTGTTAACCTCTAACTATGAAGGTAAGTTAAGTGGATGAATTAATTTTTATTCCTCAGGTCCTAGTCTTTCTTTGGGAAAGACTAGAGTTATTGGAACTTGAATTAATGAAATGAAGAAATCCAATTTTCAATCCATAATGAGTTTGATAACTTAAGTGTCTCCAATGACTCAACCAAAGCCAAAAGGGAAAAATGTCTACTTGAATGAAAATAATTTGGATACACAAAGGGCAGTAATAAATTAAAGAGAGCAATCATAAGTCTGAAAATACCTCAAATTATATTAAATAAAGAAATCAATTCTAACATGGAGTTCATAAATTAAATTGAGAAAGTAAATAAAAATAAAGAACCTGGGATTGAGAGTCACTCCTAAAACTAAGAGAAATTCTAAATCCTAATCCTAAGAGAGAGGAGAGAACCTCTCTCTCTAAAAACTACATCTACTCCTAAAATTGTGAATGTGTGTGCCTCTCCATGAATGGATGTATTCCCCCACTTTATAGCCTCTAATCTGTGTTTTCTAGGCCGCAAACTGGGTAAAAAACAATCCAGAATTCGCTGGTTTCAAATTTTGCCACGTTGGATTTCCGTCACTGCGACGCGGCCGCATGGATCACGCGGTCGCATGGATCACGCGGTCGCGTCGCCTAACGTCAGGGGAACTATAGCATATTATATACAAAATTTAGTATACCAATGCAAACATCGTGAGGTCTTTTCAAGGTTGTAATGGGGCTGAGGTAAAGGTAAGGATATATGTATGGCCAAGTGAGCTATAATATGAATCTTTAATTAACCTAAGCTCTCACCTAATATACATATACTCTATATACTTTTAAATTCATGCCTAGCTACCCATAATTCCCACTTTTGTATAATTCCCATACTCATGTACCAATTTTTCTTTAATTTTTATCACATGTGCATTGATCTTTTATTAAACTTAATATTGGGGTAATTTTGTCCCCTTATTTATTTATCTATATATATATTTTTTTTTTCTTTTTCTCTTTTTCTCTTTTTTTTTTGAATCATAAAAGCAAACATAACTTATTAATGCACATGGATTCTTCATTATTTTTCTATTTTGGTTTTTCATGAGTAGGTTCCCAAATTCCTAATATTCAAATAAATTAGAAACATGTTACATTCCCTTATCAACCCATGTTCCCACAATTTTCCCACACTTAATTGATGCACAATCTCTAACTTAAGCTAACCAAAGATTCAATTTGGGATAATTAATTTGTTTTTCTGCTTAAGGTTAGTAACGTGGTTATAGAACAAGAGGGGATTAAAAGCTCAAGGGGCTAACAAAGGTGATGTAAAAGGTAGGCTTATTTGGGATAAGTGAGCTAATAACAAATAATGGCTTCAATCATATGCAAGCATGTAAATATACTAAATAATGGACATATAGAATGGAACAAAGCAAAGATTGCAATTATAGAGAAGAAAACACACAAGAATAAAAATTTTATGGTTAAATAATGTAACCATATAAATAAGCTCAAATCTCACAGGTTGTGTGTTCTTTGGTTCAAAAACCATGTTCCAAATACAACTTCCAAACAAGTTTAACACAAGAAATTTTTTTTTTCAATTTAAATTAGTGAAATATTATAAAAATTTCTTGAAAAAGAAAATATTACTTCAACCAAGTAGTAACTAAATGCAAGCTTCAACATGTACGTGAGAAAACAATAGAAGCCATGGCATACTAGTGGTGCAAAATTTGCAACAATGGGGAAGAGAGTGGGTAATGAAAGACAATGTGAGTTCATGTCAATGCAAAAGGAATATCGGTATTATAAAAATTAGTATTGATTTAAATAATATTACCCAATCCGAATAAAACAAGTCACTAAGCACCAAGAAAATACCAGAAAAGATGTAACAGTTAAATAAGAATATTTGAACACCAATAATAACTTTAGAAAAATAAAATATGCAATGAATGAAAGTATGCAAAAAAATAAATAAAATAAAATGAAAGTGAAAAAGAATGAGAAGTAGAAAAAGAAAGTGAAAAAGGAGAGAGAAGGAAAAAATTAGGATTAGAAGAGAAAAGATAAGAAAATTGGCACTAATCTGGATAGGTTGTGCGACGCTGGCGACGCGGTCGCATGGTGCGCAATAAGGTCAGGCGACGCGGACGCGTAAGGTACGCGATCACGTGACTCGATTTGTGCTAATGGCACGAGTGCAGCCTCGCGGTCGCACAACTCTCTGTTCGAAACTCTTTTTGCCAAAATTCTGGGTGACGCAATTGCGTGGTTGACGCGGTCGCGGGGGTGGCCATCTTTTGAAAACGACGCGAACGCGTGGGGCACGCGTTCGCGTGGTAGGGCTTGGGCTTCCAGCACAAGTCCAGCCCAACTCCAGCTCAACTTTCGGCCATACACCCTTTTTACGCCGTCTTGCTTTTGCACTCGTCTTTTGGTTGAGCAATATTGTTCCCTCTGGGTGGCAAGCAGTCTGAATTCTCACGTAAGCGGCCAAACAACTTCCTAGACCCATTCAGTTGAGCTTTACACCAACCTTTACATTTAAACTTTGAGCACACAACCATGTTGAACCTTGCTTGACAATTCTTATCACTGGCCATCTTCCTCTTACTCTTAATGCCACAAAGAGCTCTAAGTTGACCATCCGTCTCCAGTAGCCCATATTCAAGTGGGATTAGAAAGCTATGGGATATGAATTTTACCCACTTGAATGTTGTGAAGGATGATGGGAACTTAGGGGGAGGGGTTTCCAATAACTTTGGTAAGGTGATTTCAAGCTCCACTCCCTTGTGCTCTATGACAACTTCCACCTCTTTGCAAGCTTCTTCAATTTTAACCTCTTCCTCTTGGCAGCTGATGAGATATTTTGATGAGAAACGAATCTCTCACAAAACATCACAAAACTAACCGGCAAGTGCACCGGGTCGTATCAAGTGTTTTAAAAGAAACAAACATAAATGATGCATAGATGACTACACTAACAGTTACTATTAAAATGGGCATATTCATACTTCCAATTTTAGAGCAATTCAATGCTGATGGAGTTAAGTGTTAATACAACCTCTTGGTGGTTTCTTCTTCCTTTCAGCTGATGGTGTATAGTCCTCCCAAGAGAGTGATTGAATTCCTGCAGTGTTCATGGAAGTTGCTTGTTTCTCAAGCCCTTAGAAGACTGGTTAGTGTGCAGGACTTTCTTGTAGGCGTTTGAACTTACTTTGGTATGTGAACACCAAACTTAGTCCCTTGCCATGTTTCTTATGCATAACTCTATGAGAAAGCCTAAGTCTTTGCTAAAGATAATAAAACAAAAAAAAATAGAAACAGAGAATGATTAAATGATTTATCAGATTGCTTGGAGCTAGTAATCCTTTTATGTGGAAAGTGAGAATGTGCTTGTAAGTAGGATTTTGGTGGAACACCAAACTTAGAATCCTTTATTCTCCCTTAATTTGTTTTGGTGTGAAACACCAAACTTAGCTCCTTGCAATACATTCCAATCATTTAACCTTTTTATTGAAATAACTATGAAAAGAAAACTACCTCAGGTTGGGTTGCCTCCCAACAAGCGCTCTTTTATTGTCACTAGCTTGACACCTTTCAATTCTTTTTAAGAGGGCTGTAGGTGCTGAACCTCTTTTTCCTTACCCCATTGTCCTCCTAAGTACAACTTTGCTCTGTGACCATTTACAGTGAATTGATTCTTTGTTGCCTCATCGAGCAGTTCAATATTCCCATAGGGAAAAATCTTTGTCACTAAGTATGGGCCAGTCCATTTAGACTTCAGTTTGCCAGGGAAGATTTTAAGCCTCGAATTATACAGGAGCACTTGCTGCCCTGGCTTGAATTCCTTCTTTGTGATCTTGTTGTCATGCCTCTCAAGGAATTTGTGAAAATGCTTGTCTTTAATCTCTTTGTTAAACCTCTGAGGGTAAGGCAGTGGAGGTGTGATACTTTTTCCTATTTGCTGCTGCCCCTGAGCTACTTCCTTTGAGCTATGTGGCTAGTTGTTTTTCTCTTTGAGTTTCTCAGTGTCTTTGTTTGGCATCACATCTTGCTCCTTGTCCTCATCTACCTTTGTTTGATTCTCATCCTCTGTTGGTTCTTTGATGTTCTTTGCTTGCTTCCTTGTAGTGTCATTGTTGTTTGTCAATGCTCTTCCACTTCTTAATTGTATTGCCTTGTATTCTTCCTTGGGATTTGGAATTGTGTCACTGGGCAGTGAGTTTGAAGGTCTCTCAACAGATACTTGCTTGGAGAGTTGCCCCATCTGTCTCTCTAGGCTCTTTATAGAGGCTTCCTGATTCTTGGCTACCATTTCTTGGTGTTTCAACATTTTGTCTATCATGGCTTCCAAGTGAGTGAGTCTTTGGGCTTCAGGTGATACTTGAGGTGGGTTATGAGATGTAGGTGGTGGATAGTAGGCATTTTGGTTGGTGGATTGGTTATTAGATTGGTATTGGTTGATGTTGGGGTAGTTGTTTTGAGGTTTTCTGAAGGAGTTTTGGTTAGTCTGCTGCTGGTTGTGATTTTGGTTGTTTCTAGGTTTCAGGATTCACACCATTGGATTTGACAGTGTCACAGATCCTCAAGAAGGTAGATAGATGCTGATTTGGATCCTCCAATGGTCCTCCTCCAAATGAGCAGTTGTTCTGGACCAATGTGATGAGTTGTGGCTTCAGTTCAAAGTTATTTGCATTGACATTAGGGGTGAGAATGCTGCTTCCACAATGTCTAGCATTTGCAAAAGTATAGGAAGCCAATACTCTCCTCTGTTGTGGTAGATTATTAACTCCTTCCCCTGGATTAGATGTATCTCCTTCCATCTCGTGGTATTCTTCCTCAGATTCTTCTTTTCCAACAATATTTTTCCCTCTTTCGGCTCTTCTTATCCTTCTAAGAGTTCTCTGATCAGCTTCAGATAACACAGGAGCGGATCTCCCTGTACCTGACATACAAACAGGATAAAAGAAATACCAGCAAGATCACTTCAATCTACTGCTAGAATGAAGTTTAGTTCAAACAAAAATTCAAACAGTTAGTGGGTTAATCAAAAGTTAAAGAAAAATAAAGAAAAAGTGCTTGATCTAGATTACCACCTCGCTTAATCATTGTCAATCTATTCAATCCCCGGCAACGGCGCCAAAAACTTGATGAGATATTTTGATGAGAAACGAATCTCTCACAAAACATCACAAAACTAACCGGCAAGTGCACCGGGTCGTATCAAGTAATAAAAACCGTAACAAAAGCTTCCCAAAAACTATTCTGAAAATTCTAAAAGAAAAGCTCCCCAATAACTTGAATTCTATCCTATTTATACACTTTCCAAAATGATCTTCAAGCCTTGAGTTGGGCCTTTGTTCCAGCAGCTCTCTTCCAATTTAATCTCTTCTTCATTACTTACCAAGGGCATGGGAGGTTGTGCTTCTTCTTCTTGAATCTCCATCTCTTGATCAACCTCCTTCAAGTCTTCAACTATGATATGCTTTGGAGGTTGTACACCCTCCTCAGCATCAATTTCAACCGTCTTGGAAGGAGGCTCTATGTCTTCACTTTCCCATGGAGGTTTTGCATCTCCTAAGTCTTCAACCACTTCTTCTTCTTGAGCAATGACAGCGTCTTCCACTTGTTCTAGTACGAATTCATTCTCTGTCTTGTCCACTGGGGTTTCTGGTATCTCCTTTATGCTACGCTCTTCACTAGACTGTCCATATGGAGTTGTGGCTGATCCTTGTATATTTGAGCGCCTAGAAGCCCATTGAATTAATGCTTGCCCCAGTTGTTGAACGGTTGCCTGAAATTTAATTACTGTTTCCCTTAGGCAATCCTCTGCTTCTCGGGTTGCCGGACTTGGACATGCTACAAAAGAAAGTGGTGGTGGTTGAGAGTGATTCGATTGGAATTGGGGTGGTTCTATATATGGTTCATATGGCTCATAAGGTGGTTGGTATGGTGGTTGAGGGTTAGGGTCATATGGAGGTGAATGGTGGTAGTTGGCTTGTGAGTGTGGTAGTTCAAAGTTGTGTTGAGGAAAGGGTTCATAGGCATATGGTGGTGGTTGTTGATAGTCCATTGGAGGTGGTTGTTGCCATGAGGGTTGATCAAATCCTTGTGGCTCCTCCCATCTTTGATTGTTCCAACCTTGATGCCTGTTCTCATTGTAATTTCTTCTTCCTGCAACATTATTGTAACTAGACTTATAGCCAAAGGGGCGAGAGTTCATAGTAGCAAATAAAAAAAATTAAAAACAAAAATAAAAATAAATTTAAATTAAAAGGTTATTTAAATTTTGAAATTTGATTTTTGAAATAAGATAAGATAAGATAAAAAATTTTAAAATAAAAATCAATAACCTCTTAATTTAATAAAAATAAAAATAAAAATAAATCAAAAAGCAAATATTTACAATACCAATAATAAGGCACACGTTTGCAATTCCCCGGCAACGGCGCCATTTTGATGAGAGAAACTTTTGTGTGGTCTAGAAATTGCGGATAAATCCTCGTTGCAAGTATAGTTTCTAAACCTTCAAAAATCCTTTCATACAAACGTTTTGGTTGTCACAAGTAACAAACCCCTTTGAAATTGATAACCGAGTATTCAAACCTCGGGTCGTCTTCTCAAGGAATTACCGGGAGGTATGTTCTTATTATTGGTTATGAAGATTGTAAATTGGGGGTTTTGGAAGTAAGGAAGCAGTATGTTGCACAAAAAGAATAAAATAAAATAATAATAATAAAATAAACTCTTGGCAAGGTATGAAGACTGGAAGTCCTATCCTAGTTATCCTTATCAATTGTGATGAGAATTGGATTTTTCTCCCACTTTGTTAACCTCTAACTATGAAGGTAAGTTAAGTGGATGAATTAATTTTTATTCCTCAGGTCCTAGTCTTTCTTTGGGAAAGACTAGAGTTATTGGAACTTGAATTAATGAAATGAAGAAATCTAATTTTCAATCCACAATGAGTTTGATAACTCAAGTGTCTCCAATGACTCAACCAAAGCCAAAAGGGAAAAATGTCTACTTGAATGAAAATAATTTGGATACACAAAGGGCAGTAATAAATTAAAGAGAGCAATCATAAGTCTAAAAATACCTCAAATTATATTAAATAAAGAAATCAATTCTAACATGGAGTTCATAAATTAAATTGAGAAAGTAAATAAAAATAAAGAACATGGGATTGAGAGTCACTCCTAAAACTATGAGAAATTCTAAATCCTAATCCTAAGAGAGAGGAGAGAACCTCTCTCTCTAAAAACTATATCTACTCCTAAAATTGTGAATGTGTGTGCCTCTCCATGAATGGATGTATTTCCCCACTTTAATCTGTGTTTTCTGGGCCGCAAACTGGGTAAAAAACAGTCCAGAATTCGCTGGTTTCAAATTTTGCCACACTGGATTTCCGTCACTGCGACGCGGCCGCATGGATCACGCGATCGCATCGCCTAGCTTCTGGGGAACTATAGCATATTATATATCAAATCGAAGCCCCGGATGTTAGCTTTCCAACGCAACTGGAACCGCATCGTTTGGACCTCTGTAGCTAAAGTTATAGCCGTTTGAGTGCAGAGAGGTCAGGCTGGACAGCTTAGCAATTTCTCCAACTTCTTGCATTCCTTCCACTTTTGCATGCTTTCTTCCCATCCTCCAAGCCATTTCTGCCTTATAATATCTGAAAACACTTAACACACATATCAAGGCATCTAATGGTAATAAGAGAGGATTAATAATAAGCAAATATAAAGAAACATGTTTTCAATCAAAGCACATAATTAGGAAGGCAAATGTAAAACCATGCAAATAGTATGAATAAGTGGGTAAAGAATAGATAAAAACCACTCAATTGAGCACAAGATAAACCATAAAATAGTGGTTTATCAACCTCCCCACACTTAAACACTAGCATGTGCTCATGCTAAGCTCAAGAGAAACTATAAAGATGAAGAGGAATGGTATGAAATGCAACCTATGAATGCAACTACATGCTAAATGCTTTTACTTACTTGCTTAAGAGTAAATAAGTTCTCCAAGACAAATACAAACCAATTTCTACTAATTCAAATCATACAATAAAAAGCAAGTGAACTTGTAAGAGAGAGCTCATGAAAGCAGGGAACATAGAATTTAAGCGTTGAACCCTCACTGGAAGTGTATATCACTCTAATCTCTCAAGTGTATAGGGTAATTCGCTCTAGTCTTCTCTAATCATGCTTTCTAAAACTTTGTTCTTCATCTAACCAACCAACAAAATTTAGTATACCAATGCAAATATCATGAGGTCTTTTCAAGGTTGTAATGGGGCTGAGGTAAAGGTAAGGATATATGTATGGCCAAGTGAGCTATGATATGAATCTTTAATTAACCTAAGCTCTCACCTAATATACATATACTTTATATACTTTTAAATTCATGCCTAGCTACCCATAATTCCCACCTTTGTATAATTCCCATACTCATGTACCAATTTTTCTTTAATTTTTATCACATGTGCATTGATCTTTTATTAAACTTAATATAATGGACATATAGAATGGAACAAAGCAAAGATTGAAGTTATAGAGAAGAAAACACACAAGAATAAAAATTTTATGGTTAAATAATGTAACCATATAAATAAGCTCAAATCTCATAGGTTGTGTGTTCTTTGGCTCAAAAACCATGTTCCAAATACAACTTCCAAACAAGTTTAACACAAGAAATTTTTTTTTTCAATTTAAATTAGTGAAATATTATAAAAATTTCTTGAAAAAGAAAATATTACTTCAACCAAGTAGTAACTAAATGCATAAAATCAAATAAACATGCAATCAAATATGCAGATGAAACAATGAACAAATAAAGAAAATAAGATTATTGGTGTTGAAAAGAAAGTACTAACCCACGGAAATCGGTATCGACCTCCCCACACTTAAAGATTGCACCGTCCTCGGTGCATGCTGAGATTTGCAGGTGGATGGGTTGTTTCAACTGTTGCTTTTCTCTAAGGATTGTGCAGATGGACTTGTCTGTCTCCCCATGTAAAATGTCTTCCACTTCCCTTCTGGGTGGCCATCCTGAAAGAAAAAGGGAAGAAGAGTAACCCAGAAATAGAGATAAGAAAATAAAAGAAGTATGGGTAGGTTAATGCCAAATGATAAGGGTCTCATTTACATGGAAGCTTCAACATGTAAGTGAGAAAACAATAGAAGCCATGGCATACCAATGGTGCAAAATTTGCAACAATGGGGAAGAGAGTGGGTAATGAAAGACAATGTGAGTTCATGTCAATGCAAAAGGAATATCAGTATTATAAAAATTAGCATTGATTTAAATAATATTACCCAATCAGAATAAAACAAGTCACTAAGCACCAAGAAAATACCAGAAAAGATGTAACACTTGAATAAGAATATTTGAACACCAATAATAACTTTAGAAAAATAAAATATGCAATGAATGAAAGTATGCAAATAAATTAAATAAAATAAAATGAAAGTGAAAAAGAATGAGAAGTAGAAAAAGAAAGTGAAAAAGGAGAGAGAAGGAAGAAATTAGGATTAGAAGAGAAAAGATAAGAAAATTAGCACTAATCTGGATAGGTTGTGCGACACTGGCGACGCGGTCGCGTGGTGCGCAATAAGGTAAGGTGACGCGGACGCGTAAGGTACGCGATCGCGTGACTCGATTTGTGCTAGTGGCGCGAGTGCAGCTTCGCGGTCGCACAACTCTCTGTTCGAAACTCTTTTTGCCAAAATTCTGGGTGACGCAATTGCGTGGTTGACGCGGTCGCGGGGGTGGCCATCTTTTGAAAACGACGCGTAGATCTTGCTTTTGCACTCGTCTTTTGGTTGAGCAATATTGTTCCCTCCGGGTGGCAAGCAGTCTGAATTCTCACGTAAGCGGCCAAACAACTTCCTAGACCCATTCAGTTGAGCTTTACACCAACCTTTACATTTAAACTTTGAGCACACAACCATGTTGAACCTTGCTTGACAATTCTTATCACTGGCCATCTTCCTCTTACTCTTAATGCTACAAAGAGCTCTAAGTTGACCATCCGTCTCCAGTAGCCCATATTCAAGTGGGATTAGAAAGCTATGGGATATGAATTTTACCCACTTGAATGTTGTGAAGGATGATGGCAACTTAGGGGGAGGGGTTTCCAATAACTTTGGTAAGGTGATTTCAAGCTCCACTCCCTTGTGCTCTTTGACAACTTCGACCTCTTTGCAAGCTTCTTCAATTTTAACCTCTTCCTCTTGGCAGCTCTCTTCCAATTTAATCTCTTCTTCATTACTTACCAAGGGCATGGGAGGTTGTGCTTCTTCTTCTTGAATCTCTATCTCTTGATCAACCTCTTCCAAGTCTTCAACTATGATATGCTTTGGAGGTTGTACACCCTCCTCAGCATCAATTTCAACCGTCTTGGAAGGAGGCTCTATGTCTTCACTTTCCCATGGAGGTTCTGCATCTCCTAAGTCTTCAACCACTTCTTCTTCTTGAACAATGACAGCGTCTTCCACTTGTTCTAGTACGAATTCATTCTCTGTCTTGTCCACTGGGGTTTCTGGTATCTCCTTTATGCTACGCTCTTCACTAGACTGTCCATATGGAGTTGTGGCTGATCCTTGTATATTTGAGCGCCTAGAAGCCCATTGAATTAATGCTTGCCCCAGTTGTTGAACGGTTGCCTGAAATTTAATTACTGTTTCCCTTAGGTGATCCTCTGCTTCTCGGGTTGCCGGACTTGGACATGCTACAAAAGAAAGTGGTGGTGGTTGAGAGTGATTCGATTGGAATTGGGGTGGTTCTATATATGGTTCATATGGCTCATAAGGTGGTTGGTATGGTGGTTGAGGGTTAGGGTCATATGGAGGTAATTTTTAAATTTGAATTTTGAAATTTGATTTTTGAAATAAGATAAGATAAGATAAAAAATTTTAAAATAAAAATCAATAACCTGTTAATTTAATAAAAATAAAAATAAAAACAAATCAAAAAGCAAATATTTACAATAACCAATAATAAGGCACACGTTTGCAATTCCCCGGCAACGGCGCCATTTTGATGAGAGAAACTTTTGCGTGGTCTAGAAATTGCGGATAAATCCTCGTTGCAAGTATAGTTTCTAAACCTTCAAAAGTCCTTTCATACAAACGTTTTGGTTGTCACAAGTAACAAACCCCTTTGAAATTGATAACCGAGTATTCAAACTTCGGGTCGTCTTCTCAAGGAATTGCAGGGAGGTATGTTCTTATTATTGGTTATGAAGATTGTAAATTGGGGGTTTTGGAAGTAAGGAAGCAGTATGTTGCACAAAAAGAATAAAATAAAATAATAATAATAAAATAAACTCTTAGAAAGGTATGAAGACTGGAAGTCCTATCCTGGTTATCCTTATCAATTGTGATGAGAATTGGATTTTTCTCCCACTTTGTTAACCTCTAACTATGAAGGTAAGTTAAGTGGATGAATTAATTTTTATTCCTCAGGTCCTAGTCTTTCTTTGGGAAAGACTAGAGTTATTGGAACTTGAATTAATGAAATGAAGAAATCCAATTTTCAATCCACAATGAGTTTGATAACTCAAGTGTCTCCAATGACTCAACCAAAGCCAAAAGTGAAAAATGTCTACTTGAATGAAAATAATTTGGATACACAAAGGGCAGTAATAAATTAAAAAGAGAGCAATCATAAGTCTGAAAATACCTCAAATTATATTAAATAAAGAAATCAATTCTAACATGGAGTTCATAAATTAAATTGAGAAAGTAAATAAAAATAAAGAACATGGGATTGAGAGTCACTCCTAAAACTAAGAGAAATTTTAAATCCTAATCCTAAGAGAGAGGAGAGAACCTCTCTCTCTAAAAACTACATCTACTCCTAAAATTGTGAATGTGTGTGCCTCTCCATGAATGGATGTATTCCCCCACTTTATAGCCTCTAATCTGTGTTTTCTGGGCCGCAAACTGGGTCAAAAACAGTCCAGAATTTGCTGGTTTCAAATTTTGCCACGCTGGATTTTCGTCACTACGACGCGGCCGCATGGATCACGCGGTCACGTCGCCTAGCTTCTGGGAAACTATAGCATATTATATATCAAATCGAAGCCCCGGACGTTAGCTTTCCAACGCAACTGGAAGCGCGTCGTTTGGACCTTTGTAGCTTAAGTTATAGGCGTTTGAGTGCAGAGAGGTCAGGCTGGACAGCTTAGCAATTTCTCCAACTTCTTGCATTCCTTCCACTTTTGCATGCTTTCTTCCCATCCTCCAAGCCATTCCTGCCTTATAATATCTGAAAACACTTAACACACATATCAAGGCATCTAATGGTAATAAGAGAGGATTAATAATAAGCAAATATAAGTCCAAAGAAACATGTTTTCAATCAAAGCACATAATTAAGAAGGCAAATGTAAAACCATGCAAATAGTATGAATAAGTGGGTAAAGAGTAGATAAAAACCACTCAATTGAGCACAAGATAAACCATAAAATAGTGGTTTATCACTCTCACCTTTGTCACTAACGTTGGACCAAACCACTATAAGCCACATTGGCTGCCACGTTAATTGCATCAACGTGGAAGCTAACGTGGAGGAAGGAATGATGAACCAACGTTAGTGACACCCACCTTTGTCACTAACGTTAGAGATGGCTATCACCACAACATTAGTGGTCACGTTAAGACAATTAACGTGAGGCACTAACGTGAGAAGGGGCGTTTGGAGCGTTAGTGACAAAGGTAAGTGTCACTAACGCTCTCGAGGCTAAGGCATGCCCACGTTAAGAGCCACGTTAGTTATACTAACGTGGACTCTAACGTGAGAAAAGGGGGGCTAAGAGCAACGTTATTGGCAAAGGTAAACGCCAATAACGCTTTTGGGAGCTTTTGGCATTGGGAGAACTACTCTCTGTATAATTTTACTTTCTCTGCAACTTCTAGTTTTACTTTCAGAATGTATTCTCCATCTTTGCTTTCCATTCCCAGAGCTATGAACAACTAAACCCCTTTCATTGGGTTAGGGAGCTCTGTTGTAATTTGATGGATCAATAATAGTTTTCATTATTCTTCTTCTTTCTTTTCTCTTGATTTTACTAGAAAGATTTCAATCTTCATCAAATTGGGTAGTTGTCTTGGAAAAGAAGCTATTCATACTTGGATCTCTTCGGAACCTTGGAAGAGGAATGAAGAAATCATGCTAGAAATGCTTTCTCATGTTGGACCAAATTGGGGTTTGGATAGATATAGTGACATATAATCCTACCAACACTTTGATTTAGGAATACATGTGGTATAATCAGTGACCACTCTTCATCTCTTCTCATGAGCAATTAGACCAAGGAATTGGCTATTGATCAAGATTTGAGAGATTGAATTACCAAGGAATTGGAATTCAATCACTTAAGATTGCCAAGGAGATCAATGAATGCATTGATTGAGGAAGAGATGAAGATGAACTTGATCCGGAGAATACAACATCTCCTGAGCCCAATGAATTTCCCATTTCTACTCTTACCCATTCTCTTTACTTTCTGCCATTTACTTTTATGTTCATTTCCCCAAATCCCCATTTAAGATTCTGCAATTTACTTTCTGCCATTTACATTTTGCTCTTTAATTCCAGCATTTACACTTTCTGTTATTTACTTTCCCGCCATTTAATTTTCTGCAATTCTCAAATCAAATTCTGCTTAGCTCAACTAGAACATTCCTCTAATTAAAGTTGATTGACCAATCAATCCCTGTGGGATTCGACCTCACTCTATTGTGAGTTTTTACTTGACGACAATTCGGTATACTTGCCGAGGGAGAATTGTTGAGAGACAAGTTTTCGTGCATCAATGTGATGAAATCCACTCAAATCAAACCAAAATATATCGTCAAATATGGATTCATCAACTAGCCTAGCTTGAAATTTTATGATAAAGTATTGGCCATTGTTGCTTACATCTTTGGAAACAATTTGGATCAAGAGTAAGTGAAATTAACTTATTTCTCATTTTATTGTTAATTTGTCATATAATTTTTTTATAACCTTTTCTACCACTATAGCATAATATTCTGATTTTATGATTTTAGGGAAGTGCTTGTTCGAAACAATCATTGTAGTGGCACATGCAAGACTCTTCTCACTATAATGCCCGGCAAGCCAATAATTGGTGATGTAAGAATTAGTTTTGCATTATTTATTTATTATCCTTGTAAAATTATCAAATTTAGATTGGTGCAGAATAACCATGATTGTCTGTACTCCATAGGTCCTTACCTTAGTTTGTTCGATGCTTACCAAAGGGCATTTTGGGCCAAAAGAAAACAAATATGGCAACCAATTATTTCTGCCACCGACATTTTCTGTAAGTTTATTTGCAGTTTAAAATTTAGTCTTCAAAATTAATATACCTTCCCAGATAGACTAGAAACATAATAAGATTCCTCACTTAGTTTAATATTCATCGTAGCAAATTGTTTTAAGCCCAAAACAGAACTGTGTTGGCACAATGAAATACATCAAGGATAACTTCATGGGAGATCTTCCCAATTTACACCAAGTTCGTTAATTTTATTGAACTTTCATTTAATTCGTATAATAATATTTCATGGCTGTTTTTAGTTAAGGTTATTTTCCGACTGTTGTTGTAGATTTTTGTGCCAATTTATCTCAATAGCCATTGGTTTCTCATAGTGGTTGATTTACTTCATGAGATTGTAAGATATCTGGACTCTTTCAAAAAGGGCACATTGATGACAGAGCGTAAGAGTGTCATTAACAATTTGGTAAATTACCTTAAGAATTTATTATCCGACAAGAACTTCGGTCAAACACCTTCCTTTAGAAACATTCAATTTTCTAAGTATAAATTCAATGAGCCAGCTGTCCCGCAACAATATGCCAATCGTAAGTTTAAATATACTATTTTTCAAAGTATATATTCAATTTAGTGGTTGTTTGTTCTTTTGTTATATTGCTTTGTTAATATGTGCATTAAAACTTACCAAAGTACTAAGTTTCAACAATGCAATTATTCATCTTTTATTATTTATACCTGTAATAGCCACTGATGACTTCCATACGGTGGGATGGGAGTCTCATGGCCATTAATCAATCTTGAATCACCTAGCCCAAACTCTTGATGCACAGATGCATTTACTTCTGTATTTGGCACTGCTAATGTCTCTTGAGAAGCCATAGGGTCCTTGGGAAGCTCCTATGAACAAATAATACATGGAGTCAAAAAATCTATCAAGTATAACTACAACATAGAGGTTACCAATTTATTTTAATTCAAGTAACAACTAATGCAATATTGTATCTTACTGACTTCTTCGGTACCAAAGCTAGCTTGCGCGCCACTACCAGTTGATGAGGGAAAAATGATTCCACACAAAATTCACTGGCAAGTGTACTGGGTCGCATCAAGTAGTAATAACTCACAAGAGTGAGGTCGATCCCACAGGGATTGATGGATCGAGCAATTTTAGTTAGGTGATGAATTTATTCAAGCGAATATTTGATGATTTGAGTGATTTTGATTAACAGAAGCTAAATTGCAAGAAAGTAAAAGTGTAGAAGGTAAATTGAGCAGAAAAGTAAAGTGCAGAAAGTAAATTGACTGAATCTAAAGGTGCTGAAGAAGTAAATTGCAGAAACTTAAAGAACAAGAAAGTAAAAGAGCTGAAACTTAAATTGCAAGAAAAGTAAATTGTAGAAACTTAAAGTGCAAGAAATGTAAATTGCTGAATCTAAATTGCTGAGAAATGTAAATCACTTTGAAGAACAACAGGATTTGGGTACTGGGATTCAAAATTTAACAAGAAAATTTAATTTGTAGTCAATTTGAGAACTGTAAGATGCAGATTTAGATCTGGATCTCAGTAGCTAAGACAGAAATGGAAAATTTCTTCAAGGAACGAAATAGCAAGAAAACTTAACTCAATTGTGAAACCCTAAAGAGAAATTGAAGATCGAAGGAGAGCAATGAGATCAGAAAACAAATCTAGATCTCAATTACTCACTTGATTAAGTAGAAAAGAAATTGTAGAAGAAAATGAAATTAAAAACAGTAGAAGAAACTTAGATCTAATTCTCCAATTCCCAAAACTATATGAAGGAAAAGCAAAGATGATTCTCAGATCAGGAATCAATGGAGCTCTTCAATCTCAATTAAAAAATCCAAATAGAAAGTAGAAGTTGCAGAAGAAAGAAAATGCAGAAAGAAAACTCAGATCCAAATTCCCAAATCCCAAATTCAAAACAATTGAAAATTAAAAGTGAAAACTAAAAATGAGCTAAAGGTCTTTTCACAAATCAAACTGAATCCTATTTATACACTTTCTATTTTGGTCTTCAAAGTTTGGAGTGGGCCTTTTGATTTTTGGATTTGAAGAAAGATGGGTCCGGTTGGCTTTGGTTCAAGTTGGGTTGGAGGCATGGGTCAGCTCCCAAGGGAGCGCTCCACTTTGAGTAGTGAACGTTGCGTTCACTTTTTGTCGGTGAGCCTTGGTGTGCCTTGTTTGCAATTAGCCTCCCTAGCATTCACTCTTTCAACGCTACGTTCAAATTGTGAACGCTAAACTTGCTGAGCCTTCCTCCCAAGGCTTGAAGCACGAAAACGTTGGCAAAAGGGAGTGCTACGCTCGAATTTTTGAGCGCTACCCCTCCTTGTCTTGATGCTCGCTCAGCTTTCCTTGGTTAGCTCTTGGTGTGCATGCTTTGCTTCTTCAAAAAAGGGAAGGATAGTGAACGTAGCGTTCACTTCTTTGAACGCTAGCCTTTGGGTTGGCCAGAGATCTTTGCTTCCAAGCCAAGGTCCACGAGAAAGTTGCCAAGAGTGAACGTAGCGTTTGAATTCTTGAACGCTACCCTTGGTTTGCTTCATGAATGCTTGGCTTCTTTTAATGCACTACAAAGTGAATGTTCCTTGTTGCCTAGCTCCCTTGCTGGCCATCCACGAAAAAGGTAGGGCTTGTGAACGTAGCGTTCACTCCTTAGAACGCTACTTTGCCTTGTTTTGCTTTGAGTGCGCCCAGCCTTCTTGGTGTGTTGGTTCCTTCTTCGAGTGCAACGCTTTATTGTCATGGGCCACGCTTTTCAAAGCGTGGCCTAAGATTCAAAGCGTGCTCAAACTTCAAAGTGTGTCCAAAAATCTTTCTTTCCTCTGTTTGAGCTCAATTTGTGCTTCCTCCTTCTTTTCCTTTATCTTTTTACCTATTCATCAACCAAACAAATACATCAAAGTCTCACCAAAATCACAAGATCTTGCATCATTTATAAAATCAATTAATTCTAACATAAAACCTATGATTTTGTGTAAAATAAATGATGTTTGATTGATTCAACATAATCATGAAAATCCACTCCAATTACTTACTTATTGTGCAAGAAAATGCATAAAACCTAATGAAACTAATGAAAAATGCTTGTAAAACTAGCACAAGATGACTTGTCATCACAACACCAAACTTAAACCTTGCTTGTCCCCAAGCAAGCATTAAACATGAGAAGAAATGAAATGAAACAGAGAAGCATACATGTCCTTATTTAGCAGATAATAGAATTAGGACTATGGGGTTTTATGCAGGCAAAAATGCAGCTCACTTATTCTTTGCTAATAGATAAGAAATGCTTCCTTGAGGATTCACTAGAGTTGCTCTCATAATGCCTTGCTTTTTGATTGATCCCTTTTTGGTTTTTCCTTCTTTCTTTTGCTTAGAAAGCTTATTTCTCAATGATAACTCAGTGTCAAGTGTTGTAGCAGCCTTTTGGCTCAATTTTGCTCAACACTTCTTCACTACAGACACTTGGCTCACAAATCCTCTTAGGAACATTGATGCCCAGTATCTCTTTAGATCACTAAATGCTTTGTAGCTAGGTTGCTCTTGATAATGAACTTTCGGTTGGTAATCCCGGATTAGTTAATCCAAGTTACCAAGTTTTAAAAGACTCCTCAGAACCTAATTGTCCAAGCATATCCTAGTACAAAAAGCACCATAGACATATGTCCTAAGGTCCAAGCTATTGGTGTCTAGCCTTATTGTTTGTTTTTTTGCCAATTCTTAGCTTTTATTTTTTTCTCTTTCTTACTTTGCTTCATTTTCTAGGGAATTTCATTTATAAAAGGTTTTATGATAGCAACCAAGTTCACACCACAAAGAACACTCTATTATGCAGCTTTTATTATTGAGCTTATCATCTTAATCAAGCAATCACCACCACAAGTCTTCATTCTAATTCCTACCACATTGGACAATCACTTTTTTTTTCAAACATTTTCTCTTATTGATGCAAAAAGGAAATAAAACATGAGTTTAAGGCAAACAAAGTTGAGGACAAGCATTTAAACTAGTGCAGACATGAAAATTTGCATTATTTGAACTAAACATAAAGGCAAACAGCAACTTCTCATATAGAACATTTCAAGGCATAGTGAATTTTGTGACAATACAACCTCTCAGGAGTGTCTTACAGCTTTCCTTTTGTCATTATCATCTTTTACTTTTGTATTTCCTTTGGTGATGATTCTTGTAAGAGGTTAAGTGTCTTTTCTGCATAATTATTAGAAGTTGCTTGTTTTTCCAAGCACTTAGACAATTGGTTAGTATGCATGAACTATTGTAGTTTCTTGAACTTACTTTGGTGGGGAACACCAAACTTAGTCCTTTGCTACTGTCTATGCTACTTCAGTTACATGAAACCTTGTGCTTTTGTTGCAAGTAATATAGCTAAGAACTAGAAAATAGACAGTGGTTTAGTGGTTTTCCTGATTGCTTGGAGCTAGTACCCAGTTATGCAGAGGGTTGAAATGTGTTTTTAAATGAGATTTTTGGTGGAACACTAAACTTAGCATCCTTCATTCACCCTTAAATTGTTTTGGTGTGCAACACCAAACTTAGCTCCTTGCAATATAGATAAAACTACTTAACCTTCTTATTAAAAAAGTTAAGAGAAGAAAACTACCTTTGGTTGGGTTGCCTCCCAACAAGCGCTCTTTTAATGTCACTAGCTTGACCTCCTTCATTCTTGCTCAGCTAAATTTCTGAATCTCCTTCTCTTTGTCCTAATGGCCTCCCAAGTAATGCTTTGCCCTGTGACCATTTGCTGTGAAATTTTTCTTTGTTGCTTCATCTAGCAGTTCAAGGCTTCCATAAGGAAGAACCTTTGTCACCAAGTAGGGACCAGTCCATTTAGACTTGAGTTTGCCAGGGAAAACTTTGAGTCTGGAGTTATACAAGAGTACTTGCTGTCCTGGTTTGAACTCCTTCTTTGAGATCCTTTTTTCATGCCATCTCTTAGCTTTTTCCTTGTATATCTTAGCATTTTCATAGGCTTCCAGTCTAAACTCATCCAACTCATTTAATTGCAACAACCTCTTCTCTCCTGCTGCTTGAGAATCAAGGTTGAGGAGTTTAGTAGCCCAGAAAGCTTTGTACTCAAGCTCTATAGGAAGGTGACAAGACTTGCCATACAACAACTGAAAAGGAGATTTTCCAATAGGAGTTTTGAATGCTGTTCTATACGCCCAGAGAGCATCTTCTAGTTTTTTGGCCCAATCCTTTCTTGTACTCCCTACTGTCTTCTCCAAAATCCTCTTCAACTCCCTATTTGCAAGCTCTGCTTGGCCATTGGTCTGTGGATGGTATGGTGTAGCTACTTTATGCATTATCCCATATTTGTGAAGTAGTTTCTCCATCTGTTTGTTGCAGAAATGACTACCACCATCACTGATAAGACCCTTAGGCACTCCATACCTAGTAAAAATATGCTTCTTAAGGAATTGAAGGACAATTTGTGCATTACATGTGGTTGTTGCTATGGCTTCCACCCACTTTGAAACATACTCTACTGCCACAAGTATGTATTTGAAAGAATATGAAGGTGGAAAGGGGCCCATAAAATATATACCCCAAAGATCGAAGAGTTCTACCTCCAAGATGTAGTTCTGAGGCATTTCATTCCTTCTTGTTAATCCTCCAGCTCTTTGGCACTCATTGCATTGATGAACAAACTCTCTAGCATCCTTGAATATGGTTGGCCAATAGAACCCGCTTTGAAGTACTTTGGCTGCTGTTCTTTCTAGCCCAAAATGTCCACCATAAGCTGAACCATGACAATGCCATAATATGTTTCTCATCTCACTCTCTGGAACACATTTCCTAATCATTCCATCCGGACACCTTTTGAATAAGAATGGTTCATCCCATAAGAATTTCTTGGCTTCATTGAGCAGCTTCTTCACTTGATACTTGGTGAACTCTTGAGGAATCTTCCTTCCAACCTTGTAGTTTGCAATGTCTGCAAACTAGGGAGCTTGTTGGATTTGTAAGAGGTGTTCATCTGGAAAGCTTTCATTCACTAAGTGTGGAGCTTGATTATCCTCTTGTGGTAGTCTTGACAAGTGGTCTGCTACTTGATTCTCATTCCCTTTCCTATCTCTCACTTCAATGTCAAACTCTTGTAGCAGCAACACCTACCTAATAAGCCTTGGCTTTGAATCCTGTTTAGACATAAGATACTTGAGAGAAACATGATCAGTATATACTATAACCTTTGAACCAATCAAGTAATGTCTAAATTTATCAAATGCATTTACAATTACCAAGAGCTCTTTCTCTGTGGTGGTATAATTTTTCTGTGCTTCATTCAACACCTTGCTAGCATAGTATATAACATGATGCAGTTTGTTTTTCTTTTGCCCCAATACAGCACCAATTGCAAAGTCACTTGCATCACACATAAGTTCAAAAGTTAATTCCCAATCAGGGGGTGTGATGATTGGTGCTGTAATGAGTTTTCTCTTTAAAGTTTCAAAGGCATGCTTGCAATTGTCATCAAAGATGAAAGGACTATCAATCATTAGCAAATTGCTCAATGGTTTTGCTATTTTTGAAAAATCTTTGATGAACCTCCTGTAAAAACCAGCATGTCCAAGAACACTCCTTACTGCTTTCATATTAACAGGTATAGGAAGCTTTTCAATGATTTTTATTTTTTCTTTGTTAACTTCTATACCTTTGCTTGAAACCTTATGTCGAAGAACTATCCCTTCAGGAACCATGAAATGACATTTCTCCCAATTCAATACCAGATTAGTTTCTTGGCATCTTTTCAAAACAAGAGTTAAATGATGTAAGCAAGTGTTAAATGAATTGCCAAAGATAGAAAAATCATCCATGAATACTTCTAAAAACTTTTCCACCATGTCAGAAAATATAGAAAGCATACACCTTTGAAAAGTTGCAGGGGCATTGCACAGCCCAAAGGGCATCCTTCTGTAAGCAAAAACTCCAAATGGACAGGTGAAGGAAGTCTTTTCATGATCCTTGGGATCCACCACTATTTGATTGTACCCAAAATATCCGTCCAGGAAGCAATATATGCATGGCCATCCAATCTTTCCAACATCTGGTCGATGAATGGGAGAGGAAAGTGATCTTTCTTTGTAGCATCATTCAGCCTTCTATAATCTATGCACATCCTCCACCCAGTCACTGTCATGGTGGGAATTAACTCATTCTTCTCATTAGAGATGACTGTCATTCCTCCCTTCTTTGGTACAACTTGAACCGGACTCACCCATGAGTTGTCAAAGATTGGAAAGATTATCCCAGCATTCCATAGCTTCATTACTTCTTTTTGAACCACCTCCTTCATGTTTGGGTTAAGTCTTCTCTGGGGTTGAACTACAGGCCTTGAATCTTCCTCCAATATAATTTTATGCATACAAATGGTAGGGCTTATGCCCTTGATATCATCAATTGTCCAACCCAAGGTTGTCTTGTGAGCTTTCAACACTTCAATCAGCTTTGTTTCTTCTTCCATGTTCAAGGAGGAGTTTATAATTACTGGCAAGGCTTCTTCTTCTCCATGGAATACATACTTGAGATGAGGGGGGAGAGGCTTTAACTCTTGTTTTGGCTTCTCCTCTACCTTGCTTTCAAAGGAGATCTCTACCACTTCCTCTTCTATGAACTCTTGTTCCACCTCTATTTCCTCTTCTTGTTCTTCTTGGTTGTTATCTTCCAGTAGCTCCTCCTCCACTTCTTCTATCATTTCCACTCTCATGTGCTTTTCCTTCTCTAGAGGGTACTGCATGGCCATGAAGAAATTGATGATCATCTTCTCATCATGCACCCTGAGGGTCATCTCTCCTTTCTCTACATCAATGATGGCTCTTGCTGTTGCTAAGAAAGGTCGTCCCAATATGATTGAACTGTGTCCCTCTTCTTCCATGTCCAGGATAACAAAGTCAGCAGGGAAAATGAATTCTCCAATCTTCACTAATAAATTTTTTACAACTCCATTTGGTATCTTGAGTGATCTGTCAGCCATTTGGAGTGACATCCTGGTAGGCTTGACTTCCTCTATTGCAAGCTTCTTCATTAGTGAGAGGGGCATTAAATTGATGCTAGCTCCTAAGTCACAGAGAGCCTTGTCCAATGTTCTGTTGCCTATAGTGCAGGATAGGATGAAGCTTCCTGGATCTTTGAGCTTTGGAGGAAGACCTCTTTGGATGACAACACTGCATTCTTGTGTTAGAATTACTGTCTCCTTCTCATTTCAACTCCTTTTCTTGTTGATGAGCTCTTTGAGGAATTTTGCATATAGAGGCATTTGTTCTAGAGTTTCAGCAAGTGGAATATTGATCTCCAGCTTCTTAAACACCTCTAGGAACTTAGGGAACTGTTGGTCTTTGATCTCCTTCTGTAATCTTTGAGGATATGGTAAAGGAGGAGTGTAAGTCTTCACTATCTTCCTCTGTTCTTGTGATAGTTCCTCCATGATTTGCTTTCCCTTTTGTGAAGATTGTGGCTGTTCCTTTTTCTCCTTTAGCTCCTCTTGATCTTGCTTGTCTTTAAGTGTCACTTCTTCCTTGCTGATGGCCTCATGATTCTCCACAGGCTTCTTGTTGGTTTCTTTGTCATTTACCAGGGTTCTTCCACTCCTTAATTGGACTGCTTTGCATTCCTCTTTGGGGTTGGGAATGGTGTCACTTGGCAATGCATTGGTTGGCCTCTCAGCCACTATTTGCTTTGATAATTGACCAATTTGCCTCTCTAGATTCCTCAGTGAAGCTTCATGGTTCTTGTTGGCTAGCTCTTGATGTTTCATTATCTTCTCCATCAATATCTCCAAGTTGGAGATCCTTTGAGATTCCTGGGGTGGTTGTGGTTGATTATGGGATGTTGATGGTGAATGGTAGTTATTTTGGTTAGTGGATGAGTTGTTGGGTGGATAGTAGTTCGATTGGGGTTGATTATTTTGTGGTTTTCTGTATGGATTTTGGTTAGTGTTTTGATGGTTTGTGTTTCTAAAATTGTTTTGGTTTGAGTTTCTTTGCCAAGGTTGCTGGTTTTGGTTCTCTCTCCATTTCAGATTGGGGTGGTTTCTTCAAGATGAATTATAAGTGTCTCCATGGAAGTCATTTGGTCCAGACCCTTGATTTTGCATGTATTGCACTTGCTCTTGCTGCTTCTCTTCATATTTTTCCTCTTGCTGTCCCCACACCACTGGTGGTTGGTTGGTTGTGCTCACTGCTGCAAGTTGCAATCCATCCATTCTCTTTGACATTTTTTCAATTTGTTGTTAGAGCTGCTGGTGCATGAGTTTGTTCTGAGCTAATATAGTATCAACTCCTTCAAGCTCAAACACACCCTTCTTTGGAGCTGCTTGCCTTTCAGAGGAGTAGAAATACTTATTGTTGGCCACCATGTCTATGAGATCATGTGCCTCTTGAGCAGTTTTCATCATTTACAAAGATCCTCCTGAGGAATAATCCAAAGCTTTACTTGAAGGTAAGGATAAGCCTTCATAGAAATTTTACAACTCCACCCATTCACTGAACATTCCCTCTGGACACCTTCTGATTAGAGCTTTATACCTCTCCCAATCTTCATACAATGACTCTCCTTGCTGTCTGAAGGTTTGCACATCAGTTTTTAGCTTGATGACTCTTTGAGGTGGATAGAATTTGGCTAGAAATTTGCTAACCAAATCATCCCAGCTGGTAATGCTCTCCTTAGGGTAGGTTTCTAACCAATGTGTGGCTTTGTCTCTCAGTGAAAATGGGAACAAAAGAAGCTTATAGATATCAGGATTGACTCCATTGGTTTTGACAGTGTCACAGATTGTCAAAAACATAGAGAGGTGTTGGTTTGGATCCTCAGCAGCACTTCCTCCATATTGGCAATTATTTTGAACTAGGGTAATCAATTGAGGCTTGAGTTCAAAGTTATTGGCATTGACATTGGGGGTTAGGATGCTACTCCCACAATTCTTTGGGTTAGAGATAGTGTAGGAAGCCAAGACTCTTCTCTGAGGCTGGCCATTGTTGTTGGCCACACCATCAGTGTGATTTAGAATGTTATCATCCATTACTTGATCTTCCTCCTCTAATTCCTCTTCACCAATAACTCCCTTCCCTCTTGCTTCTCTTCTCAATCTTCGGAGGGTTTTCTCGTCAAGGTTAAAGGATGTGGACTCACCTCCTCTTCCTCTTGACATAAAATACAAAACCAGAAACCAGAATGGAACACTCTACTACTAGAGTGAGATTAGTGTTAGCTTAAGTAAAAATTCAAACAATTAGTGTGCTTAGTAAAAATAAAAAGAAAATGCTTGATCTAGATTATCACCCTACTTAATCATTATCAATCTAAGTCAATCCTCGGCAACGGCGCCAAAAACTTGATGAGGGAAAAACGATTCTACACAAAACTCACTGGCAAGTGTACTGGGTCGCATCAAGTAGTAATAACTCACAAGAGTGAGGTCGATCCCACAGGGATTGATGGATCAAGCAATTTTAGTTAGGTGATGAATTTAGTCAAGCGAATATTTGATTATTAGAGTAATTTTGATTAACAGAAGCTAAATTGCAAGAAAGTAAAAGTGTAGAAGGTAAATTGAGCAGAAAAGTAAAGTGCAGAAAGTAAATTGACTGAATCTGAAGGTGCTGAAGAAGTAAATTGCAGAAACTTAAAGAACAAGAAAGTAAAAGAGCCGAAACTTAAATTGCAAGAAAAGTAAATTGCAGAAACTTAAAGTGTAAGAAATGTAAATTGCTGAATCTAAATTGCTGAGAAATGTAAATTGCTTTGAAGAACAACATGATTTGGGTACTGGGATTCAAAATTTAACAAGAAAATGTAATTTGTAGTCAATTAGAGAACTATAAGATGCAGATTTAGATCTGGATCTCAGTAGCTAAGACAGGAATGGAAAATTTCTTCATGGAACAAAATAGCAAGAAAATTTAACTCAATTGTGAAATCCTAAAGAGAAATTGAAGATCGAAGGAGAGCAATGAGATCAGAAAACAGATCTAGATCTTAATTACTCCCTTGATCAAGTAGAAAAGAAATTGCAGAAGAAAATGAAATTGAAAATATTAGAAGAAACTTAGATCTAATTCTCCAATTTCCAAAACTATACGAAGGAAAAGCAAAGATGATTCTCAGATCAGGAATCAATGGAGCTCTTCAATCTCGATTCAAAAATCCAAACAGAAAGTAGAAGTTGCAGAAGAAAGAAAATGCAGAAAGAAAACTCAGATCCAAATTCCCAAATCCTAAATTCAAAACAATTGAAAATTAAAAGTGAAAACTAAAAATGAGCTAAAGGTCTTTTAACAAATCAAACTAAATCCTATTTATACACTTTCTATTTTGGTCTTCAAAGTTTGGAGTAGGCCTTTTGATTTTTGGATTTGAAGAAAGATGGGTCCGGTTGGCTTTGGTTCATGTTAGGTTGGAGGCATGGGTCAGCTCCCAGGGGAGCGCTCCACTTTGAGTAGTGAACGTTGCGTTCACTTTTTGTTGGTGAGCCTTGGTGCGCCTTATTTGCAATTGGCCTCCCTAGCGTTCACCCTTTGAACGCTACGTTCAAATTGTGAACGCTACACTTGCTGAGCCTTCCTCCCAAGGCTTGAAGCACGAAAACGGTTGCAAAAGGGAGCGCTACGCTAGAATTTTTGAGCGCTACCCCTCCTTGTTTTGATGCTTGCTCAGCTTTCCTTGGTTAGCTCTTGGTGTGCATGCTTTGCTTCTTCGAAAAATGGAAGGATAGTGAACGTAGCGTTCACTTCTTTGAACGCTAGCCTTTGGGTTGGCCAAAGATCTTTGCTTCCAAGCCAAGGTCCACGAGAAAGTTGCAAAGAGTGAACGTAGCGTTTGATTTCTTGAACGCTACCCTTAGTTTGTTTCATCTCACTAGAGATGGCAGACAATTCAAAGAAACAAGCTTATAGACTTGTAGAGGATGTCTTGGTAAACGTTGAAGACCATTGCATCCCTGCTGACTTCATAATCCTAGAGACTGGGAAGTGTATGGATGAATCCATCATCCTTGGCAGACCTTTCCTAGCCACAGCAAAAGCTGTGATTGATGTTGACAGAGGAGAATTGAACATTCAAGTGAATGGAGACTCCCTTATGTTTAAAGCTCAAGGATATCCCTCTGTCACCATGGAGAGGAAGCACGAAGAGCTTTTCTCAATACAGAGTCAAATAGAGCCCCCACAGTCAAACTCTAAGTTTGGTGTTGGGAGGCCACAACCAAACTTTAAGTTTGGTGTTGAACCCCCACATTCAAACTCTAAGTTTGGTGTTGGGAGGTTCCAACATTGCTCTGAACATCTGTGAGGCTCCATGAGAGCCACTGTCAAGCTATTGACATTAAAGAAGCGCTTGTTGGGAGGAAACCCAATTTTTACTTATCTATGTTAAATTTCTATTTTCCTTTGTTATTTTATGTTTTCTGTAGGTTGATGATCATGTGAAGTCACAAAAACAATTGAAAAAGCAAAAACAAAGTGAAAAGTAGAATGAAAAATAGAACACCCTGGAGGAGACAGTTCTGGCGTTTAAACGCCAGTAAAGGTAGCAGAATGGGCGTTAAACGCCCAGTCTGGCACCATTCTAGGCGTTTAACGCCAAGAATGGGCACCAGACTGGCGTTTAACGCCAGGAATGGGCAAGAAGCTGGCGTTAAACGCCAGAAATGGGCAGCAGCCTGGCGTTTAACGCCAGGATTGGCAGAAAGGGGCGTTTTGCACGCCACTTGGTGCAGGGATGAGATATCCTTGACACCTCAGGATCTGTAGACCCCACAGAATCCCCACCTACTGATGAGTATTTTGGTGAAAAATAAATTTCTCCCAAAATACACAAATCTAACCGGCAAGTATACCGGGTCGTATCAAGTAATAAAAACTCACGGGAGTGAGGTCGATCCCACAGGGATTGAAGGATTGAGCAATTTTAGCTTAGTGGTTAATTTAGTCAAGCGAATCAAGATTTGGTTGAGTGTTTTGTGATTTGCAGAAATTAAATTGCATGGAAGTAACGAGAACAGGGAATTAAAGTGCTGAATCTTAAAGAACAAGAAATTAAATAGCAGAAACTTAGAATGCAAGAAATGTAAATTGCGGAATCTTAAAGTGCAAGAAATGTAAACGGCTGGAATTGTAAAGGGAATTGGGGATTGGATTTGCAGAATTTAAACAAGGAAAAGTAAATTGCATCAAGCAGAGAAGTAGAAGAGGAGTGGGATCAAATTGGATCTCAGAGCAGAAAAGTAAATGAACATGGAAAACAGTAACAGAGAATGTAAAATTGGGAAATTAGATCTCAGGACCCAGAGACTAGAAAACCAAGTCTAGATCTCAATGCCTTCCTAGATCCAACAAGAACAATTGCAAGGGAATTGTAAATTGCAAAGAAAATAGATGAAGAACAATTAACAGAAACTGAAATTCAATTCAAGCAGTAAATAAAGCAGTGAGATCCAAGGTTGAGATTGAAACAGAATTTCTTCAATTCTCCAACCCAAAATCCAAGACAATTGTAATTGAAATTGAAAGCAATAAAACTGAGAGGAAGAGAAGTGAATTCTCCTTCCCCAAGACAAAGAAATTAAAGATCACTCAATATCAAAAGCTCTCCGAAAACTATTATGAAAATTCCAAAAGAAAGCTCCCCGAAGAACTTGAATTCTATCCTATTTATACACTTTCTTCCAATGATCTTCAAGCCTTGAGTTGGGCCTTTGCTCTTGGTGGAATTGGGTTGAAAGAGGCCTTGGTTGATTGCTCAGGGAGTTTGAAGAGGAACCAAAACGAACTAATTGAACCGGGTTTGAGTTTTGCAAAAGTTGGACCAAAAGTTTGAGCAAAAGTTAGGGGTCTAACTTTTGCTCCAACTTTTCATATCAGCTAACACCACTTTGCTGATACTCACGTTGGTGCCAAAGTTAGGGGTCTAACTTTGGCCCCAACGTTGGCTTTACCTTGTGCACTTGTGGTGCCAACGTTAGCCACCAAGTTAGGGGGCTAACGTTGGCGCAAACTTTTGCTCCTCCCCTTGTGATTTTCATGTGCCAACGTTAGCCACCAAGTTAGGGGGCTAACGTTGGCGCAAACTTTTGGCGCCCAGGGATGATTTTCATGTGCCAACGTTAGCCACAAAGTTAGGGGGCTAACGTTGGCGCAAACTTTTGGTACCCAGGGAGTGATTTTCAAGTTCCAACGTTAGCCTCCAAGTTAGGGGGCTAACGTTGGGGCTAACTTTTCACCCAAAAGTCTGTGCAAAAGTTTGAGGCTAACTTTAGGTCCAACTCTTTGCTTCTTGGTTCATTTTCATTTATTCCCTTGTCTTCTCTTTACTCCTAGCTATTCCTTCTTGCTTCAACCTTTCTCCAAGCTTTCTTCACCTATCATTAATCAACCAAACACATCAAAGCTATGCTTAAAATCATGAGATATCCATTCTATCATAATATGCAACAATTATAGCATAAAACCTCATGAAATGGCATGAATTCATACATGGTTGATTAAATCAAGGGAAACATGAAAATCTACTCAATTAGCTTGCTTATGGTTCAAGAAAGTGCATAATTCTAATGAAAACAAAAGGAAAAGACTAGTTAAAATAGGCTAGGATGACTTGTCATCACCTACCCCACCACTCTCTCTCTTTTTCACCAAATTCACCAATCACCTCAATACCTCTTCCCCTAAAACCCCTCACCTATCCAATCCCACCATTCTCTTCACCACTCACATCCATCCTTCATAAAACCCCCACCTACTTCACCATTCAAATTCAAACCACTTTCCCTCCCAAACCCACCCTCTATGGCCGAACCATACACACCCCTCTCACTCCTATATAAAACCATCTTCACTCCTTCATTTTCACACAACCTAAACACCACTTCTCTCTCTTGGCCAAAACACAAAGTCCCACTCCATCTCCTCTATTTCTTCTTCTTCTACTCTCTTCTTTCTTCTTTTGCTCGAGGACGAGCAACCTTCTAAGTTT
>NC_029789.2:94266953-94293002 GCF_000816755.2 Arachis ipaensis
AGGAAGAGACATTGAGGAGATCAAGCACTCCATAAGATCTTCAAGAGGAAGAAAAAGCCGCCATCACTAAGGTGGACCCGTTCTTTAATTTCCTTGTTCTTTATTTTCTATTTTTCGAAAATTGTGCTTTATGTTATCTATGTTTGTGTTTTTATTACATGATCATTAGTGTCTAAGTGTCTATGCCTTAAAGCTATGAAAATGAATCCATCACCTTTCTTAAATGAAAAATGTTTTCAATTGAAAAAGAAAAAGAAGTGCATGAATTTCAAATTTTAAAACAGTTTAATTATCTTGATGTGGTGGCAATACTATTATTTTTCTGAATGAATGCTTGAACAGTGCATATTTTTGAATTTGATTGTTTATGAATGTTAAAATTGTTGGCTCTTGAAAGAATGAAAGGAAAAGGAGAAATGTTATTTGACGATCTGAAAAATCAAAAAATTGATTCTTGAAGCAAGAAAAAGCAGTGAAAAGCTTGCGAAAGAAAAAAGAGAGAAAAAGAAAAGCAAGCAGAAAAAGCCAATACCCCTTTAAACCAAAAGGCAAGGGTGAAAAAAAGGATCCAAGGCTTTGAGCATCAGTGGATAGGAGGGCTCACAGGAATAAAATCCTGGCCTAAGCGGCTAAACTAAGCTGTCCCTAACCATGTGCTTGTGGCGTGAAGGTGTCAAGTGAAAACTTGAGACTGAGCGGTTAAAGTCGAGGTCCAAAGCAAAAAGAAGAGTGTGCTTAAGAACCCTGGACACCTCTAATTGGGGACTCTAGCAACGCTGAGTCACAATCTGAAAAGGTTCACACAGTTATGTGTCTGTGGCATTTATGTATCCGGTGGTAATACTAGAAAACAAAGTGTTTAGGGCCACGGCCAAGACTCATAAAGTAGCTGTGTTCAAGAATCAACATACATAACTAGGAGAATCAATAACGCTATCTAGATTCTGAGTTCCTATAGATGCCAATCATTCTGAACTTCAAGGGATAAAGTGAGATGCCAAAACTGTTCAGAGGCAAAAAGCTAAAATCCCCGCTCATCTAATTAATACTGATCTTCATAAAAATCCTTTTTTGAAGACTTCCGAACTCCATAGACCGAGTTACGGACTGCCAAATTGGTCAAAAATCAGTTTTTACCGAAGACTAGAAATCACTAATTTTTCCAATGTTCACAAGCCAAATTCATTTGCACTCATCCAAATGACCACAACCTAACCACATCCATATAATTACACTCAACCAAAATCAAACCTACCTCATTGATACGTGAGCATCTTTCCTATCTTTTCCTAGCAAATTTGCATTTAAATTGTTGATTTTATTCAAAATTAATTATCTTTTAGCCACTATAGATGCTACTTTGAGTATTGTGTAATTTTGTTTATTTTAGGTAGCATTTGGCTGGATTTGATGGAGTTTCCGCAGAAAAAGAGAAGAAGGCGAATGATGCTGTCAACCCTGACCTCTCTGCACTCAAACCTGAATAACTCGAGCTACAGAGGTCCAATAATATATAATAGTCTATACTTCTTTTCCATCAACTCTGCCAAGGCTGCGAGTTAGGCGCAAGAAACAACAACACGCAACATGTGCTCTCCTCCAAGTAAGGCGCATTGCCTCCTCTTTTAAATTAATTAGGATTAGATATAAAAGGGAATTCCAACAGGGTGACTCCACCTCAACATTATTCCAATTCATAATTTACAATCCTAGTTTTCTACTCTGAACCATGAGCAACTAATCCTCCACTGTTAAGGTTAGGAGCTCTGTTTATTTATATGGATTGATTTTATTACTTTTCCTATTTTAATTCATGTATGGATTTATAATTTAAGAATTGTTTTCATTCTTTATGTTATGAATTTGGGTGGAACGAAAGTATGACCCTTTTTCTATTTGAGTTCTTGTAAAACTTGAAAAAGCTCTTTACTTGAACAACAGCTTGAAAATATATTCTCCTAATTTTTAATTATCTGGATTTAACAGGATATGTGACATATAATCCTTTTATTTTTGGGTAATTAAAGTTTTTGTAGCATATAAACTGGAACTTGATCATGCAGATTCTAATTGGAATTAATTGACCAAGGAATTGGCAGTTGATGAATTTTAGAGGAGACTAGAAAGGTCTAAGGAATTAGGGTCTAGTCACATATAGTTTGATATAAATTAAATCTTTCATGATTAAAATAGTTAGTAAGAAAAGTTAATCCAGAAAAATAGATAACTCTGAAACCTTAACTGTTTTCTCCATATTTTCTTTCCAACTCATTTACTTGCCTTCCTTCAATATTCTTTATATTGTTTAATGTCTTTTATATTTGATGAGCGGATAATTTATACGCTTTTTGGCATTATTTTTAGTATGTTTTTAGTATATTTTAGTTAGTTTTTATTATGTTTTTATTAGTTTTTAAATAAAAATCACTCTTCTGGACTTTACTATGAGTTTTTGTGTTTTTCTGTGATTTCAGATATTTTCTGGCTGAAATTGAGGGACCTGAGCAAAAATCTGATTCAGAGGCTGAAAAAGGACTGCAGATGCTGTTGGATTATGACCTCCCTGCACTCAAAGTGGATTTTCTGGAGCTACAGAAGCCCAATTGGCGCGCTCTCAATTGTGTTGGAAAGTAGACATCCTGGGCTTTTTAGCAATTTTAATAGTCCATACTTTGCCCGAGATTTGATGGCCCAAATAGGCGTTCCAAGTCGGCTCAAGAATTTTGGTGTTTAACTCCAAAACTGGCACAAAAGCTGGAGTTAAACGCCCAAACTGGCACAAAAACTGGCGTTTAACTCCAAGAAAAGTCTCTACATGAAAATGCTTCAATGCTTAGCCCAAGCACACACCAAGTGGGCCCGGAAGAAGATTTCTGCATTAGTTACTGATTTTTGTAAACCCTAGGCTACTAGTTTTCTATAAATAGGACCTTTTGCTATTGTATTTCACATCGGGGGACGTTTAGTCCTTAGACCTTTGAGGCTGGCCATTCGGCCATGCTTACACTATTTGTTCTTATGTATTTTCAATGGTGGAGTTTCTACACACCATAGATTAAGGTGTGGAGCTCTGCTGTTCTTCATGAATTAATACAAAGTACTATTGTTTTTCTATTCAACTCAAGTCTATTTCTTCTCCAAGATATTCATTCGTTCTTCAACTTGATGTATGTGATGATCTGTGACACTCATCATCATTCTCACCTATGAACATGTGCCTGACAACCACCTCTGTTCTACTAGCAATGGCTTGAATGCGTATCTCTTGGGTTTCTAATCTAAGATTGGAACCTTCGTGGTAAAGGCTAGAATTATTGGCGGCCATTCCTGAGATCCGGAAAGTCTAAACCTTGTTTGTGGTATTCCGAGTAGGATCTGGGAAGGTGATCACAATTTCGTGCACCAATATTGCCCAAACATTACTTTCTGTTTGCCTGACTAAGCTTATCACTCAATTATTGTTGCTTGATCCATTAATCCTCGTGGGATCGACCCTCACTCACCTGAGGTATTACTTGGTACGATCCGGTGCACTTGCCGGTTAGTTTGTGGATTATAAATTACCGCACCACTCATCCACACAATTTCACCCAAAACTATCAATTTCCACACCTCAATCCCTCAAACCTTATTATTCAATAATCAAACCAATTATTCACACATTTAATATCTGAAATCCATCCAATCTCTTATATCAACACACAATACACATATCAACTTACCTTCCTTACCTCTTCCTGGCCTCTAGCCCAAAATTTACGGCCTCTAGCCCAAATTCACAATTTACATGCATATACCACAAACTAATACTTATTATCCAATTTATCAAATTCTCAACACACCACACATACAATTCACACAATTCTCAATCCAATCATTAATTTATATTACATATCAACTATGCATATTAGTACTAACCATTTGCACAATCCAAACTTATCCTAGGAGCATCTAGCCTAGAAATTCTCATCACACCACACGGTACTTAAATGAAACTTAAACCGTACCTCTTGTAGCCAAATCAATTGAGCTTCTTCTTGGAAGTCTCCACTAATCCTTAGCTCCAAGCCTCACCAAAGCTCCACAAGAAACACCAACCTCCCAATTGTGCACCAAAATCACCTAATACACTAACATAACCAATTTCACATATATACATCAACCTAGGGTTCAAGAAAATGATAAATCACAAGGGTTGGAGGGTTTCTTACCTTAACCCACTGAAGTTTGTGATGAATATCACCCATGGCTCATACTAGAGCACTCCTAAACAACCAAAATCACAAGATTTCCTCAAAACCCAAACCAAATTCGAATTTAAAGAGGAAAACAAAAAATGGGCAGAGGACAGCGGCATAATTGGTGCACAAAATTGTGATAACACTTTTCACAACTCCGCACAACTAACCAGCAAGTGCACTGGGTTGTCCATGTAATACCTTACATGAGTGAGGGTTGATCCCACGGAGATTGTCGGCTTGAATAAGCTATGGTCATCCTGTAAATCTTAGTCAGGCGGATTCAAATGGTTATGAGGTTTTGATAATTAAAAGATAAATAAAACATAAAATAAAATAAAGATACTTATGTAATTCATTGGTGGAAATTTTAGATAAGCGTTTGGAGATGCTTTGTTAGTTTTGAACCTCTGCTTTCCTATTGTCTTCTTCCAATCATGCGTGCTCCCTTCCATGGCAAGTTGTATGATCCTCTCAGATGAAAAATACCAGGTACGATCTCTGCACGGCTAATCAACTTTTGGATTTCTCGTCTCGGATGAAAAATACCAGGTACAGCTACCGCACGGCTAATCATCTGTCGGTTCTCACTAGCGTCGGAATAGTATCTCTCTATCCTTTTGCACACTATCATTGCGTCCAACATTCGTAAGTTTGAAGCTCTTCACAGTCATCCCTTCCCAGAACCTACTCGGAACACCACAAACAAGGTTTAGACTTTCCGGATCTCAGGAATGCTGCCAATGGTTCTAGCCTATACCACGAAGGTTCTAATCTCAGATTCGGATGCTCTGTTGTCAGGAGAGACGATGCGAATCGCAGATCAGAGACCCAAGAGAATATACTCCGGCTGTCGTCCAATGACTACGTTGAACATCATGTAGACGGCTTGTGGTTGTCAGGCACGCGGATCTTGGCTAAGCGAGTAACGAAGATAGTGGGTGATTATCACGGGTCACCCCTTCATTCTGACTTAACTGAATTAAGTACAAGAGTATATCTTGGAGAAGAAGTAGGCGTGAATTGAAAGAAAAACAATAGTACTTGCATTAATTCATGAAGAACAGTAGAGCTCCACACCTTAATCTATGGTGTGTAGAAACTCCACCGTTGAAAATACATAAGAGAAAAAGGTCTAGGCATGGCTGAATGGCCAGCCTCCAAGTCCCAGGATGATAACGTATGATAAAATATTGCTCGAATACAATAGTAAAAAGTGCTATTTATACTAAACTAGTTACTAGGGAATACAGAAAATAAGTAACTAAGTGCAGATAGTGCAGAAATCCACTTCCGGGGCCCACTTGGTGTGTGCCTGGGCTGAGCATTGAGCTTTACACGTGCATAGGCCATTCTTGGAGTTAAACGCCAGCTTGGGTGCCAGTTTGGGCGTTTAACTCCAGTTCTGGTGCCAGTTCTAGCGTTTTACGCCAGAAAAGGGTCTCTAGTGGGCGTTTGAACGCCAATTTGGGCCATCAAATCTCGGGAAAAGTATAGACTATTATTCGTTGATGGAAAGCCCAAGATGTCTACTTTCCAATGCCATTAAGAGCGCGCCAATTAGGCTTCTGTAGCTCCAGAAAATCCACTTCGAGTGCAGGAGGGTCAGAATCCAACAGCATCTACAGTCTTTTTTCAGTCTTTGAATCAGATTTTTGCTCAGGTCCGTCAATTTTAGCCAGAAAATACCTGAAATTATATAAAAACACACAAACTCATAGTAATGCCCAGAAATATGATTTTTGCATAAAAATTAATAAAAATATAATAAAAAGTAACTAAAACATACCAAAAACTATGTAAAAACAATGCCAAAAAGGGTATAAATTATCCGCTCATCACAACACCAAACTTAAATTGTTGCTTGTCCCCAAGCAACTAAAACAAAATAGGATAAAAAGAAGAGAAAATACAATAAATTCCAAAATTATCAATGAAGATTAGTTTTAATTAGAGGAGCGGGGCTACTAGCTATTAGCTTCTGAACAGTTTTGGCATCTCACTTTATCCTTTGAAGTTCAAAATGTTTGGCATCCATAGGAACTCAAAATTCAGATAGTGTTATTGATTCTCCTAGTTTTGTATGTTGATTCTTGAACACAGCTACTTTATGAGTCTTGGCCGTGACCCTAAGCATTTTGTTTTCCAGTATTACCATCGGATACATAAATGCCACAGACACATAATTGGGTGAACCTTTTCAGATTGTGACTCAGCTTTGCTAGAGTCCCCAGTTAGAGGTACCCAGAGCTCTTAAGCACACTCTTTTTTCTTTGGACCACGACTTTAACCGCTCAGTCTCAAGCTTTTCAATTGACACCTTCACGCCACAAGCACATGGTTAGAGACAGCTTGATTTAGCCGCTTAGGCCAGGATTTTATTCCTTTGGACCCTCCTATCTACTAATGCTCAAAGCCTTGGATCCTTTTTACCCTTACCTTTTGGTTTAAAGGGTTATTGCCTTTTTCTTCTTGCTTTTGCTTTTTCTTTCTTTTTTTCTTTATTTTTCGTGTTTTTTTCGCATGCTTTTGCTTTTTACTGCTTTTTCTTGCTTCAAGAATCAATTTTATGATTTTTCAGATTATCAATAACATTTCTCCTTTTTCATTATTCTTTTAGGAGCCAACAATTTTAACACTCATAAACTTCACCATAAAAAATATGCACTGTTCAAGCATTCATTTAGAAAACAAAAAGTATTGCCACCACATCCAAATAATTAAGCTAATTTCAAGATAAATTTCGAAACTCGTGTACTTCTTTTTCTTTTTCAGAAAGCATTTTTCATTTAAGAAAGGTGAAGGATTCATATGACATTCATAGCTTTAAGACATAGACACCAGACACTAATGATCATGTAATAAATACAAAAACATAGACAAAACATAAAGCATAAAAATAAAAAAACAGAAAAATAAGAACAAGGAAATTAAAGAACAGGTCCACCTTAGTGACGGCGGCTAGTTCTTCCTCTTGAAGATCCTATGGAGTGCTTTAGCTCCTCTATGTCTCTTCCTTGCCTTTGTTGCTCCTCTCTCATGGCCTTTTGGTCCTCTCTGATTTCATGGAGGATGATGGAGTGCTCTTGGTGAGGTCCATGAGTGGGCTCTCTTGTTTGCTCCATCCTCTTTCTAGTGATGGGCTTTTGAGATGAATATCTCCATCTCCCATGACTCAGAGTTGGAAGCAACTGCCTTCCCTTTCATCTTCCTAGAGGTTTCTCCGGCCTTAGGTGCCATTAATGGTTATGGAAAAACAAAAAGCAGAGCTTTTTTTTTGTCACACCAAACTTAAAAGGTTTGCTCGTCCTCGAGCAAAATAAGATAGAAGGGAGTAGAAGTAGAATAATGCAATTAATTTTGAAAACTTATTACTGTATACAAAAAAAATTAAAAAGAGTTGAAAAGAATTTGAAAAGATATGTAAGTTTTGAAAATGTTTTGGAAGGAATTGAAAAGAATTGAAGAAGAATTAAAAAGAATTGAAAAGATTATTAATTTTTGAAAATAGAAATTGAAAGATGAACGTTTAAAATATGTTTGATGCAAAAAATTATGAATTAAAACATGAAAAATTGAAAAAAATTGAATTGGAAACAAAATTACCTCCCTTGTGCATCCTGGCGTTAAACGCCCAGAATGCTATCCATTCTGGCATTTAACGCCCACTTGACTGCCTATTTGGGCATTTAACGCCCAGCCAGATAACCTGGCTGGCGTTAAACGCCAGGATTCCTTCTTTACTGGGCATTTTTCTAAACGCCCAGAATGCTGCCTGCATGGGCGTTAAACGCCCATTTTGCTATCCTTACTGGCATTTAAACGCCAGTAAGCCTGTCCTCCAGGGTGTGCTGTTTTTGATGCTATTTTTGATTTCGCTTTAATTCTGCAGCTGTTTTTATGATTCCACATGATCATCAACCTAAAGAAAACATAAAATAACAATGCAAAACAAGTGTCTATAAAAGATAAATATAATTAAATAACATTGGGTTGCCTCTCAATAAGCACTTCTTTAATGTCAATAGCTTGACAGTGAGCTCTTAGAGAGCTTCACAGATACTCAGAGCTTAATGGTGGCCTTCCAACACCAAACTTAGAAATTGAGTGTGGGGGCTCTGTTTGACTCTGAATTAGAGAAGCTTTTCATTCTTCCTCTCTATGGTTACAGAAGAAGATCCTTGAGCCTTAAACACAAGGTAGTCCTCATTCAATTGAAGGGCTAACTCTCCTCTGTCCACATCAATCACAACTCTTGCTGTGGCTAGGTAGGGTCTTCCAAGGATAATGGATTCATCCTCATCCTTTCCAGTGTCTAGGATTATGAAGTCAGCAGGGATGTACAGGCCTTTAACCTTCACTAAGACATCCTCTACAAGTCCATAAGCCTAGTTTCTCCATTACAGCGAGTGGCATGAGGTTTATTCCTGACCCCAGGTCACACAGAGCCTTCTCAAAGGTCATGGTGCCTATGGTACAAGGTATTAAGAACTTTCCAGGATCCGGTTTCTTTTGAGGTAATTTCAGTTGAACCAAGGCATTCAGTTCATTGATGAGCAATAGAGGTTCATCCTCCCAAGTCTCATTACCAAATAACTTGGCATTCAGCTTCATGATTGCTCCTAGATACTAAGCAACTTGCTCTTCAACAATATCTTCATCCTCTTCAGAGGAGAAATACTCATCAGAGCTCATGAATGGCAACAGTAAGTTTAGTGGAATCTCTATGGTCTCTGTATGAGCCTTAGATTCCTTTGGTTCCTCAGTAAGGAACTCCTTAGTGGTCAGTGGACGTCCATTGAGGTCTTCCTCGCTGGAAATCACTGCCTCTTCCTCATCTATAGGTTCGGCCACTTTGGACATATTGATGGCCTTGTACTCTCTCTTTGGATTTTCTTCTGTATTGCTTGAGAGAGTACTAGGAGGGATTTTAGTAACTCTTTTACTCAGCTGACCCACTTGTGCCTCTAGATTTCTGATGGAGGACCTTGTTTCAGTCATGAAATTGAGAGTGGTCTTAAATAGATCAGAGACTATGGTTGCTAAGTTAGAGAGGCTTTGCTTAGAATTCTCTGTCTGTTGCTGAGAAGATGATGGAGAAGGCTTGCTATTGCCAAACTTATTTCTCCCACCATTATTATTATTGAAGCCTTGTTGAGGATTCTGTTGATCCTTCCATGAGAAATTAGGATGATTCCTCCATGAAGGATTGTAAGTGTTTCCATAGTATTCTCCCATGTAATTCACTTCTTCCATTGCAGGATTTTCAGGGTCATAAGCTTCTTCTTCAGAGGAGGCTTCTTTACTACTGTCGGATGCAGCTTGCATTCCAGTCAGATTTTGAGAAATTATATTGACTTGCTGAGTCAATATTTTGTTCTGAGCCAATATTGCATTCAAAGTATCAATCTCAAGAACTCCCTTCTTCTGAGTCATCCCATTATTCATAGGATTTCTTTCAGAAGTATACATGAACTGGTTATTTGCAACCATTTCAATGAGTTCCTGGGCTTCTGCAGGCATTTTCTTCAGATGAAGAGATCCACCATCAGAGTGGTCCAATAACATCTTGGACAATTCAGACAAACCATCATAGAATATACATAAGATGCTCCATTATGAAAGCATGTCAGAAAGACACCTTCTGATCAATTACTTGTATCTTTCCTAAGCTTCATAGAGGGATTCACCTTCCTTCTGTCTGAAGGTTTGAACTTCCACTCTAAGCTTGTTCATCTTTTGAGGTAGAAAGAATTTGGCCAAGAAAGCATTGACCAACTTTTCCCAAGAGTTCAAGCTTTCTTTAGGTTGTGAGTCCAACCATATCCTAGCTCTGTCTCTTATAGCAAAGGGGAAAAGCAGAAGTTTGTAGACCTCGGGATTAACCCCATTGGTCTTAACAGTGTCACAGATTTGCAAGAATTCAGCTAAGAAGTGATGAGGATCTTCCATTGGATGTCCATAAAACTTGCAATTCTGCTGCTTTAGAGAAACTAATAGAGGCTTAAGCTCAAAGTTGTTTGCTCCAATTGCAGGAATTGAGATGCTTCTTCCATAGAAGTCTGAAGTTGGTGCAGTAAAGTCACCATGCATCTTCCTTGCATCTCCACCATTGTTGTTGGGTTCGGCTGCCATGTCTACTTCTTTTTCGAAAATTTCTGTAAGGTCCTCTCCGGAGTGTTGTGCTTTAGCTTCTCTTAGCTTCCTCTTCAGAGTCCTTTTAGGTTTAGGATCAGCTTCAACAAGAATGTCTTTATCCTTGTTCCTGCTCATATGAAAAAGAAGAAAACAAAGAGGGAAGAGGAATCCTCTATGTCACAGTAGAGAGATTCCTTTATATGAGTAGAAGAATGGAAGAATAAAAGAATGAGGTAGAGAGAAATTAAGAAGAATTCAAACACAGAGAGAGGAGAGGGTTCGAATTATGAGTAGAAGAGAAGTGTTAGTAAATAAATAAAATAAATAGAAAGAGATGAGAGAGAGACTTATTCGAATATTATTTAAAAGAGAAGAAAAATATTTTTGTTTTTATTTTAATTATAAGTTAGAATTCAAACTTTTAAGAAAGGAAATAAAATAAAATTAGAATTTAAAATAATTAGTTAATTAAAATGAATTTTGAAAAATTGGTTAGTGAATTTCGAAAATTAGAAGTTGAAAAGTAGTTAGGTGGTTTTGAGAAAGATAAGAAATAGTAAAATTTTTAAAATTAAAACAAACAAGTCAAGTGGTTAATTGAAAAAGATTTGAAAATAAATTTTGAAAAGATAAGAAGTTAGAAAAAAAGATTTGAAAAAGAAATTTAAAAAATTTGATTTTGAAAATTAAAGTTGATGACTTGACTAACAAGAAACTAAGATATGATTCTAGAATTTAAAGATTGAACCTTTCTTAACAGAAAAGTAACAAACTTGAAATTTTTGAATCAAAACATTAAATGTTAGCAATAATTTCAAAAATTATGAAATAAAGTTAAGAAAAAGATTTTGAAAATTAATTAAAAAAATTCGGAAAACATGAAAGAAAAATAAAAAAGATTTGATTTTTGAAAAATATTTGAAAAGATAAAGTTTTCAATTTGAAATTTTGACTTGACTAACAAGAAACAACTAAATTTTGAAAATTTTTTACTAAGTCAACCCAAAATTACGAAATTTATAAGTGAAAAAAGGGAAATATATTATTTTTTATTTTTGAATTAATGAAGAAAGAGAAAAACAACAAAATGACACAAGATATAAGAATTTAAGATTAAAACAAATAATGCATGCAAGAACACTTTGAATGTCAAGATAAACACCAAGAACACTTTGAATGTCAAGATGAACATCAAGAACATATTTTTGAAAATTTTTAAGAAAAGAAAGACATGCAAGACACCAAACTTGGAAATTTTTAAACTTTAGACACTAATAATTTGAAAATGCACAAGAAAAACAAGAAAAGACACAAAACAAGAAAAATTGAAGATCAAACAAGGAAAATCATCAAGAACAACTTGAAGATCAAAGAAGAACACAATGCATGAATTTTCAAAAATTTTAAGAAAATTAAAAGAATGCAATTGACACCAAACTTAAAATTTGACACAAGACTCAAACAAGAAACACAAAATTTTTTAGTTTTTATGATTTTATTAATTTTTTTTGTATTTTTCGAAAATAAAAAATAAAAAGCTTAAACATAAAAAAAATTACCGAATCTAAGCAACAAGATGAACCGTCAGTTGTCTAAATACGAACAATCCCCGGCAACGGCGCCAAAAACTTGGTGCACAAAATTGTGATCACACTTTTCACAACTCTGCACAACTAACCAGCAAGTACACTGGGTCATCCAAGTAATACCTTACGTGAGTAAGGGTCAATCCTACGGAGATTGTCGGCTTGAAGCAAGCTATGGTCATCTTGTAAATCTTAGTCAGGCAGATTCAAATGGTTATGAGGTTTTGATAATTAAAAGATAAATAAAAAATAAAATAAAATAATAATCTTATGTAATTCATTGGTGGGAATTTCAGATAAGCATTTGGAGATGCTTTGTTGTTTCTGAACCTCTGCTTTCCTATTGTCTTCTTCCAATCATGCGTGCTCCCTTCCATGGCAAGCTGTATGATCCTCTCGGATGAAAAATACCAGGTACGATCTCTGCACGGCTAATCAACTGTTGAATTTCTCATCTCGGATGAAAAATACCAGGTACAGCTACCGCACGGCTAATCATCTGTCGGTTCTCACTAACGTCGGAATAGGATCTCTCAATCCTTTTACACACTGTCACTGCGCCCAACATTCGCAAGTTTGAAGCTCTTCACAGTCATCCCTTTCCAGATCCTACTCGGAATACCACAAACAAGGTTTAGACTTTCCGGATCTCAGGAATGCTGCCAATGGTTCTAGCCTATACCACGAAGGTTCTAATCTCAGATTCGGATGCTCTGTTTTCAGGAGAGATGATGCGAATTGTGGATCAGAGACCCAAGAGAATATACTCTGGCTGTTGTCCAATGACTACGTTGAACATCATGTAGACCGCTTGTAGTTGTCAGGCACGCGGATCTTGGCTAAGTGAGTAACGAAGATAGTGGGTGATTGTCACGGGTCACCCATTCATTCTGAGTTAACTGAATTAAGTACAAGAGTATATCTTGGAGAAGAAGTAGGCGTGAATTGAAAGAAAAACAATAGTACTTGCATTAATTTATGAAGAACAGCAGAGCTCTACACCTTAATCTATGGGGTGTAGAAACTCCACCGTTGAAAATACATAAGAGAAAACGGTCTAGGCATGGCCGAATTGCAAGTGTCCAAGTCCAAGGATGATAAAGTTTGATAAAATAGTGCTCGAATACAATAGTAAAAAGTGCTATTTATACTAAACTAGTTACTAGGGATTACAGAAAATAAGTAACTAAGTGCAGATAGTGCAGAAATTCACTTCTGGGTCCCACTTGGTGTGTGCCTGGGCTGAGCATTGAGCTTTACACATGCATAGGCCATTCTTAGAGTTAAACGCCAGCTTGGGTGCCAGTTTGGGCGTTTAACTCCAATTCTGGTGCCAGTTCTGGCGTTTTACACCAGAAAAGGGTCTCTGGTGGGCGTTTGAATGCCAGTTTGGTCCATCGAATCTCGGGCAAAGTATGGACTATTATATATTGCTGGAAAGCCCAAGATGTCTACTTTTTAACGCAATTGAGAGTGCGCCAATTGAGTTTCTGTAGCTCTAGAGAACTCACTTTGAGTGCAGGAGGGTCAGAATCCAACAGTATCTATAGTCCTTTTTCAGTCTTTGAATCAGATTTTTGCTCAGGTCCCTCAATTTCTGCCAGAAAATACCTGAAATTATAGAAAAATACACAAACTCATAGTAAACTCCAGAAATATGATTTTTGCATAAAAACTAATAAAAATATAATAAAAAGTAACTAAAACATACTAAAAACTATGTAAAAACAATGCCAAAAGGGGTATAAATTATCCGCTCATTAATAATCACCATAAAACTTAAATAGAATTGTAGAGGATAAGAAGAGCGATGTGTGGCCGTAAACGGGTCGTCAATCGGAGTTCCGTAGCCCAAGTTATGATTATTTGAAGTTTGGAAGGCTAGGTTTCCTTCCTCTCTTCTCTCTATCCGCCCCACACCCCTTCTTTTAGGATAAATGAGCTGAAATGCTCATAACTAATGTTTATATATGTTGGGTCTTGGGCCCACTTAGGCCCGGTTTACTTAGTTTTGTCCGTTGGCCCAATATTGGGCCAAAACCTTTAAGATTAGAGTTTTATATCGCATTTTAAATATTTCTACCTTCCGTAATTATAAATCCTAATTTCTTAACCTTATTCACTTTTAATTAATTTTCTCACAGATCTCAACCGGTACTGCCAGTCAAAATTCCAGTGCGCATTTTTACGCAAAAAACTATGTTTTCCAACTCAGAAAAATCCACTGAGTCTAAATATCATATTTAAATTATCAAATTCTGATTGCTAGATTTTCTAACCATATTCGTTCCTATTTAATTTATTATTTAATTAATTACGATTTCACCAGGTTTTACGTTCTACCCCCGTAACAAAAATTTTTGCCCTCGAAAATTTTATCCACTACCATGAGTACATGAGCATAGTCTGCCTTTATATCCAACGCATAGTAGTTCCAAGGTCTTTTTACTCTGTGCGTTTCTGTTCCCGCGCTCTGATTCCTCTATCTCCGAGGGTCTCGATCATTCGCCCAACGCCGACCAACAGCGTCGTGCATTACTTTCATCATCTCATCAACTCACATCTTATCAAATCTCTAATCATGTCATCAATAATATCACCGTCATCCTTAATCATAGTCATCATCTCACATCACTATAATCAACCAAAATTCATCACCAAACTTTAATCATACTCCATGCTTATCCTCTCTCTCTCTGCCAAGCCAATTACCACTAATCACAGCTCAACTCCAAGCATAACTTCCAAACTTACTTGCTTATTCCAAAACTCTCGAATTTCTATATGACTTGCTGTTTTAAAGTCTTTGACTAATTAATCAAAACTCTCTTCGTTTTTAAAAATCAAATGAGTGTGAAATGACAAGTTAACAAAATTATAAGAATCCGATTTTCTTTAATAATCTACAAAAACGTTCGAAACACATCCAATCTCAGTAGAACATCAACATTTCAATTTAATGTTTACCAAATTCTTCTTTGAATTCAATCATTATACATTTCAATCTAAATCCAAGGTCATCATGATCCAATCATAATAGTTATCTCTCAAACACGACGATTGGTACTCACTTGTCACCTAAATCTAATTACACACGAACAATCATTTTCGTACCCACTCCGGAATCAGTCAAAGTTCATAGCCAGAATCAATTCAAGTACCTGAGAATCATTCCTCGCATTAACCCATTAAACCCTTCGAGTATTTCAAGCTTAAGACATTCTAGTCAACTTTACACCTCCTATACGTTACTATCCTGTGTTACTGCTTTCGCTGTGTCACTCTGATTGCTTTTCATTAAAGACCTACCTGATCGTTTATGCTAGCCAAAACTTCTATCAAGATAACTTAGGGTCGTCTAGAACAGATCATGACTTTTCATTCGACCATGTGTTATGAGTGAATACCAGTCTCCAATATTGTCTAAAGTGGTAAAGAATTAAGTTATCAGTTTTCTTATTACCTCAGGTACGAGAGTCGGATCCGGTAGTACCCCGGTCCCTCCTGTGTGGGCAATCTCTTACCAAATATCCTGGCTTCCGGCAATTGTAACAGAAACCTGAACCATAACGACATGGCTTATTTGGGTGATGACCTCCACATCTCTGATAGCTCAAAATATCTAAAGCAGCCGCTATCTATTTTCCTTTACCGTTTCCTTGGGAATCCTCATTTGTCTCAAAGTTATTCCGTCCTTGGAAAAAATGTTGTGGGTATCCTCTTCTCTTAAACTCTCGACCCCTCGTTGCGTATCCTTGGTTGTGCTCCCTGCTGTGGGACCCTCAACGGTCATTCTCCACCTCAGCAGCCTTCCTCACACATCCTTCAGCGATACGGCTCTTGTTCACAAGTTCGGAAAAGACCCTAATCTCCATCGGTCCAACGGAGCTCAGAATGTTACTCCGAAGTCCTCCCTCGTACTTAATACACTTCCAATCTTCGAAGTCTCCAGGAGCACCTTGACAGATATGGGAAAACTGGCACAGTTCCTCAAACTTGTTTGTATATTCCAACACAGACATAGTACCCTGCTTCAGTTGTAGTAACTCAAGTTCCTTTGCCGTCCTTACAAAATTTGGAAAGTACTTCTTATAAAATTCCACCTAGAAGGCATTCCAGGAAATAGGATCATCATCATGCTGTAGGAGACGTCGGGCTCCCTGCCACCGATGCGATGCTTCCCCAGTGAGCAGATAGGTAGCAAATTCAACACACTGCTCTTCAGGTACTAACTGCGCTTGCAGTGCTCGCTCCATAGCCTGAAACCAAGTATTGGCTTCAGTCGGATTGGTAGTTCCCTTGAACTTAGGTGGATTAACCTTTAAGAAGGTTGCTAGTGTCATCAGGCTCTGAGCTTCACTTCCGCCATTGCTATTATTGTTTATCTGTTGCCCAAGAGCCTCCGCAGTGGCCTGCATTGCAGCAACCATGTTCTCCAATGCTGCCATAAAGTTTACCAGGTCATTTGGATTGATTCCCGGTCCCTGAGCACTAGTACGACCTCTCTCACGACCTCGACCACGTCCACGAGGTGCCATCTGGTTCTTATACACACCAAACAATCGATATCAAGTTGATCAGTCTCAATATCGGAAGTATAGTGCTTCAAAGTACCAAAGGTACACTCATGGACCTCATGCTAGACGTATCGGTTAGATACCCTAACTAGCACAGGCATAGACTCAGAGTATGCGTTGAAGCATAAGCAGTTCCATCCCTCAGACTCACGAGGACGAACTGCTCTGATACCATAATGTAACACCCTAATATACAAATCCTTATGCTCGAGTCATAAGTCAATGATAATAAGGTGGTACGACTCTCAAGGTGGATTTTTAATATATAAGTATAAATATAATTGAAGGAATATTAATCAAGAAGCCTGAAAAGAGTAAAAATAAAATCGCGAAGTCGTATCACTCACGTAACGACAATTTAAAGATAGAGCGGGAAGCCGATAGCGATAAACAGATAAAGGATTAAAGGAGAGTAAGAGAAGGATAATATATAGATATATAACATAAGTAAATAGCCACTAGTCGCGACCCGCAAAGTTTAGGCCGGCTAGGGTACAGTATGAAAATAGTTGACAACAGAAATTCCTAATCTCTCCCAAAAGAAACATAAGAGCCTCTTTAGGCAAGTTCAAAAGAGTTCCATACATAATATAAGATTTTCAAAGTAAAGGTGGAGAGATTCTAAGCAAATATAAAGTAGAGAATATAAAGATCTTCGCCGTCTCTCAGATGAACCACAGCTCACTTTTGAGCACCTAGACCTGTATCTGAAAAACAAGAGATATATACGGAATGAGATCCCCCGACCCATGGGTTCCTAGAACGGTAAAAGTGCCAAATAAATACAATGCATTGTAATAAAAACTCGCTAAGCATCCTAAACTTCCTTTCACCAAACATTCACCCTATGTTCTCGCAAATCCATAAATAGGCAACTGTCTAATGAGTCTATATTTTCCGGTATATTTTGGTTAGATTTGAATGATTTCATCATATAAACCCACATTTATTCATCCAAATAGCATGCTTTTGTGTTCTCTCCCTTAATTGAGCCTAAATGTGAAAACATGCTATTTTGTGCTTATTTTGATCACTTTTATCCCACTTTTATGCCATTCGATGCCATGACATATTTGTTGAGTAATTTTAGGTCCTAAATGCAAGTTTGGCAAGGCAAAAGTGGAAGGAAGCATGTATAAAGGGAGAAAGCATGAAGAAAACAAAGGAGAAGCACACATTGGAGTGTGCGTGCGCACAACCCCCTGTGCGTACGCACAAGAACCACAAAACCATGTGTGCGTATGCACAACATCCTGTGCACACGCACAAGAAGAAAATCAACATGTGTGCATACGCACACACCTGTGCGTCCGCACACTCCCAGCACGTGACTCATTTATTGCAAATCATTGGGGACAATTTTTGGGCCTGCAGGGCCCAGTTTTTGGACTTTCTGAAGCTGATTGAGTGCTATATGAAGGAAGGCCTCACTCCATGTGAAAGGGGGGGAGAAATTAGGGTTAGTTTAGCATTATCTAAGTTGTTTTTGAGAGAGAGAAGCTCCCCCCTCTCTCTAGAATTAGGGTTTGTTACTTTAATTTCTTGTAATTTCTAACTTTAATTCTTGTTTCTATTTACTTTTCCTTGTCATTTATTGTTATTGCTTTGTTCTTCTTCATTTCTCTTGTTGTTTCCTTTATTTTGTCATTTTTATGTTTTATGACACTCTTGTTATTTTAATTTACAATAAATGCAAATTTATGTTTTATGCTCATTTATTGCTTTCTTTAGTTGTTATTGCTATTTTCTTGCTTTTGGTAGTTAGAATTTATTTTTAATGCATTTTAATATTATCTTATTTTTATGCACACCAAGTGTTTGATAAAATGCTTGGCTTAGTTTTGACTTAGTTTTTATTCACTCTTGGCTTGAAATTGGTGACTTTGGTGATCTTTGAGTCATTGATGTCCATTCTTGTTTGATATATTTGAGTAGCTAGTTGATTTGGTCTCCCTTGACTCTATGTGATCCCTTAGTGTTGACATAGGACTTAGGGATTGAAATTAACTATGCCTATTTGACTTATCTTCGATGTAAGGTTGACTAAGTAGGATTAACTCTTCATAATCATCATGTGTTTGTGGTCAATGACTAGGATAGGTAGCCTTAGCTCTCAATTACTTGCCAAGAGGTTTTCTTGCATTTTAAGTTTCCTTTCCTTGCATTTAATTGCTTTGACTTTTATTGCTTTGATTTTTAATTCCTTGTATGTTTATTTAATTGCTTTGATGTTTAATTTCTTGCATGTTTAATTTTCACTCTCTTGGTTGAGAAATTGGGTGTTTGGGGGGAATTGAGTTGTGGATGTCCATTCCACATTGTGTGAGAATGGTTAATTGGTTTGGTTTCCATTGACGCTAGTCTTTCACTAAGTAATTAGTGAGTTGACTAGGACTTATGGATTGAGATCAATTACGCCTTTTGACTAATTCTCAAGGAGGATTGACTGATTTGGATTGATTCCACACAATTGCCATGTTTGTGGTCCATAACTAGGATAGGAATCCTAAATTCCCCAATTCTTTCCAAGAGTTGCCATTTACATTCCTTGCATGCTCATTTACTTTCGTGCTATTTACATCTCTTGCTCTCTTGTTTTCATTCCCAATTCCCCAAACTCTCCTTCATAGCCAATAATTGTATACTTAATTTGCAACTCCTAGGGAAGACGAACCAGGATTTAAAATTTCCGGTTATTTTGTGTTGATTGTGACATCTTTAGGATTATAATTTGATTGATGATCAACGGTTGGGTTTGGACTATACTTGCAACGTCAATCCTCTTTTTAGTACGAAAATCTAAACCCATGCTTTTGGTCATTGTCAAATTTTTGGTGCCGTTGCCGGGGAGTTGCAATGGTGTAAAGTTGTTGGTTATTGTAAACATGTTAATATGTAAATAGCTTGCTTTTTGTTTGTCTTTTATTAGGATTGGGATCCCAGAGAACGGTGGAGATTTAAGCATTTTGTTGGAAAGTCAAGCACAAGCCACCATAGCAAGGGCTCTCCCAATTGTCTAACTTAAAGACATTAAATAAAAGTACTTAATTGCATGTTTGTTTGATTGATTAGCTTAGAATTAGTTTAATTTTAGGATTTGTAAGTTAATTTTGGTTTGGATCATGAGTTTATGGGTTCTTGCATGTTTTAGGGTTGAATTTTAGTTGAACTAAGGTTTAATACCTTAGAATTTTGAAGAAAAATTTTTGGGAAAAATAGGGCTTGTGCGTGCGCACACCCCTGTGAACACGCACACAACAACGAAAATTCACCTTCTGTGCATACACACCCAGCTGTGCGTACACAGACAAGCCTTTATGCCCTCTGTTCGCAATACCAGCATGCCTTGTGCGCGCGCTTTCCCCTATTTTTTGTAACTTGTGCGTGCGCACGTACCTGTGCGTATGCACACATGCCCTTTTTCGCGCTCTTTGTGTGAGCGCACAAGCTTGTGCGCCCGCACACCAACTTGCTTCCCTTCTGGTGGGAGTGTGCCTGTGCGCATGAACCCCTGCCCCTTTAAGTCCCTGTGCACGTGCACAGACCTGTGTGCGCACGCACACATGATCCTTCTGTAAAAAAAAATAAAAAACCACACCTGTGCGTGCGCATAGCCCTGTGCACACGCACAACTCAGCAACCCCTCTACTCGCAGCACACGCACCCTTTGTGCGTCGGAACACCCCCTCTTTTCCCCTTCTGTGTGCCCGCACACGCCTTTGTGCATGCGCACAGGTCCTTATGTTCATTCTGTTCACAGCGCCCGCACCCTGCTGTGCGCGCGCATAACTTGCCTTGTCCACTTAGTGTGTGTACGCACACATGCCTGTGCATACGCACGCCTCTGTTTTCACCCACTTTACTTCTTTTCCTCTCTTCTCTCTACTTTTTCTCTTCTTTTCTCTTTCACCCCTCTCTTCTCTTGCTTTTGCCCTCTTTTCTACTTGTTCTGCTTTGTTCTGTTTGCTTCTCAATTTTGCTTTATTAATTATATTGAGTTTTTGTTTAGTTATTTGTTAATTAAATAAATTGCAAGTGTTTCTTGAAGATTGTTGGGTTGCTTCATGCTTGAATTTTGATCTACTAAATTTGTGCACTGAGCATTGAGTTTTTGTTTGCTTGCCTAGATGAATTGTGAGTTTGATTCATATGTTGTAGCTACCATATGCATTAGACTTTATCCTTGTTTGGCATTAGTGCACTTTTACTTTAGTGAATTGAGTTGAGCTACTTAGTCATCATGGCTCTTAAGTGAATATAATCACATAACAAGGTATTTGTTCCTTGTTAATACTTTACATTTTTTTTGAGTTGACTTGACTTGATTCTTATCAATACTTGTCACATTTTATAACAAGCACCTTATACATGTGATTATTTCCTTAGTCCTAAGGGTGAATAAGGAGTCTCTTTTTATCATTGAATTGGTTGTTGTTGATTGTGCCATTTTCTATTCACCATGCGCTTTCACTTGCACGATTTTAATAACCAATGTCTTATATACTAAATTCACTTTAGTTGTGGTTACCTAGGTTGTTTGTGCCTTAAGTTTTGCTTATTTATTACTTACAACCTAGGACTACTTGATTGAGGAACATGCTATTTCTTTTGATTGTGTGGTTTCTGTTTTTAATTGACCAGTGTGTTGTGTTCTAAACCGTGCGCATTTAGAATACGCACATTGTCTTTTTATCATACCACACAACTTACTCTCCTCAATTATTGTTTATTTGTTTATATAGCAACCCGGAGCCTTCGGAGCCCACCAGCTGAAGGTGGAGCCTCATACCTCTTCACCCCGGATTGAGTGCATGCACAGAGGACTGTACAACGTTTAAGTGTGGGGGAGGATCCACAACTTTGGGGCGTAAAATTTCTCTTTCTCAACACTTGCACTATTTTCTTATTTTAGTAGTTATATTTTGTGAATATTTGTTAGTATTTTATTGCATTATGCTTTGCTTAGTTTGTTTGTATATATCTTTGTTTGATTATAGTTTTATGATAGTTACATTTGCATGTTGCTTGGTAGAGCCAATAAGTTTGGTTAAAACAACAAAAAAATTTCAAGAAATCCCTTTTTAGGGCATTCCATTGATTAGATTTGAAAAACTTGTTTTTGAGCTTGCATGAAGTATTCTTTGTTATGGGACATAGAAGAGAGTTTGACAAATTACCTAGTGAGATTTGAGCCTTAATTGTGTGGTTGCACATTTTCAACCATTAATTTTGTTCTTGTGTGATATACTCCTTTTATGATTGTGATCTTTGATTTTCTTGGATTCTTTATGTCCTATATTTATTGTTTTGAATGCATTTAGTATGATTGAGGCCATTTTTTTTATTGAACTCACTTAACCCATATGGCCAACCCTTACATCTACCTTTGTAAACCACTTTTGAGTCTTTAATTCCCCTTTGTTCTAATATTAAGCACGTCTTTTACCCTAAGTAAAAAACCATTAATATCCATTAATTGTACCTTTGATTAGCTTGGGTTTGAGTGTGTATGTCAATCAAGTGTGGGAGGAATTTGTGGGAAATATTGGTAGTTAGTTGTCTTTGGGTGTTCATTGAGAATATTTGGAAAAATGGGTAAGCACTCATGCTTTCATCATTTAAAACATATGCATCTTCTTTGTGATAATAAAAGAAAAAATTTTGGTGTACATACTTTGTTTAAAAAAAAAGAAGAAAAAGAAAAAGAAAAAGAAAAAAATAATAAAAATAAATAAATAAAATAAATAAGAATGAAAATAAAGGATGCATATGTGTATGAATTGGGAAAAGGATGCATGAGTGAATGAGAAAAAGAGGGTAAATGGGTAATTAGGTTGTTTTGTTATGCATATAGGATGATATAGGATTAGGTGGGATACTTGAGCTAATCAAAGATCTAATCTACAAGTCCACTTAACCATATTAATCCTACCCTTACCCTAGCCCCATTACAACCCACAAAAGACCTCATGAATTTTGCATTCATTCATCAAGTATTTGTTGATTGTTAGATGACTTGCAAATCTTTGAGAAACATGATTAAAGGAGGATTGAGTGATTAAGCCCTAAACACTGAGCGACTAGAGTGTATACACATCCGGTGAGGGGTTCAATCGCTCAATTCTATGATTCCATCTCTCATATTGTATCTTCTTGCAAGTTGCTTGTTAGTTTGTAAAAATTTCAAATCAAATCTTTGGATATTGATTAAATTGCATCATTTTCTTGCTTTGGCCTAAAGTCTTTGTTTTGGATTGATTGGAATTCTCTTGTTTGTTTTTGCCAAACTCAATAGGAATTATAGTATATATATATATATATATATATATATATATATATATATATATATATACTATAATTCCTATTGAGTTTGGCAAAAACAAACAAGAGAATTCCAATCAATCCAAAACAAAGACTTTAGGCCAAAGCAAGAAAATGATGCAGTTTTTAGCATGAGGACATGCTATTGCTTAAGTGTGGAGGAATTGATGAGTCCATATTTTCCGGTATATTTTGGTTTGATTTGAATGGATTTCATCATATAAACCCACATTTATTCATCAAAATAGCATGCTTTTGTGTTCTCTCTCTTAATTGAGCCTAAATGTGAAAACATGCTATTTTGTGCTTATTTTGATCACTTTTATCCCACTTTTATGCCATTCGATGCCATGACATGTTTGTTGAGTAATTTTAGGTCCTAAAGGCAAGTTTGGCAAGACAAAAGTGGAAGGAAGCATGTATAAAGGGAGAAAGCATGAAGAAAACAAAGGAGAAGCACACATTGGAGTGTGTGTGCGCACAACCCCCTGTGCATACGCACAAGAATCACAAAACCATGTATGCGTACGCACAAGAAAAAAATCAGCATGTGTGCGTACGCACACACCTGTGCGTCTGCACACGTCCCAATACGTGACTCATTTATTGCAAATCGCTGGGGGCAATTTTTGGGTGTGCAGGGCCCAATTTTTGGACTTTCTGAAGCTGATTGAGTGCTATATGAAGGAAGGCCTCACTCCATGTGAAAGGGGGGGGGGAGAAATTAGGGTTAGTTTAGCATTATGTAGGTTGTTTTCTAGAGAGAGAGGCTCCCCCCTCTCTAGAATTAGGGTTTGTTACTTTAATTTCTAATTGTAATTCTTGTTTCTATTTACTTTTCCTTGTCATTTATTGTTATTTCTTCTTTGATCTTCTTCATTTCTCTTGTTATTTCCTTTATTTTGTCATTTTTATGTTTTATGACACTCTTGTTATTTTAATTTACAATTATTGTGAATTTATGTTTTATGCTCATTTATTACTTTCTTTAGTTGTTATTGCTATTTTCTTGCTTTTGGTAGTTAGAATTTATTTTTAATGTATTTTAATATTATCTTATTTTCATGCACACCAAGTGTTTGATAAAATGCTTGGCTTAGTTTTGACTTAGTTTTTATTCACTCTTAGCTTGAAATTGGTGACTTTGGTGATCCTTGATTCATTGATGTCCATTCTTGTTTGATATATTAGAGTATTTAGTTGATTTGGTCTCCCTTGACTCTATGTGATCCCTTAGTGTTGACATAGGACTTAGAGATTGAAATTAACTATGCCTATTTGACTTATCTTCGATGTAAGGTTGACTAAGTAGGATTAACTCTTCATAATCATCATGTGTTTATGGTCAATGACTAGGATAGGTAGCCTTAGCTCTCAATTACTTGCCAAGAGGTTTTCTTGCATTTTAAGTTTCCTTTCCTTGCATTTAATTGCTTTGACTTTTATTGCTTTGATTTTTAATTCCTTGCATGTTTATTTAATTGCTTTGATGTTTAATTTCTTGCATGTTTAATTTTCACTCTCTTGGTTGAGAAATTGGGTGTTTGAGGGAAATTGAGTTGTTGATGTCCATTCCGTATTGTGTGAGAATGGTTAATTGGTTTGGTTTCCATTGACGCTAGTCTTTCACTAAGTAATTAGTGAGTTGACTAGGACTTATGGATTGAGATCAATTACGCCTTTTGACTAATTCTCAAGGAGGATTGACTGATTTGGATTGATTCCACACAATTGCCATGTTTGTGGTCCATAACTAGGATAGGAATCCTAAATTTCCCAATTCTTGCATTGCCATTAACATTCCTTGCATGCTCATTTACTTTCTTGCTATTTACATCTCTTGCTCTCTTGCTTTCATTCCCAATTCCCCAAACTCTCCTTCATAGCCAATAATTGTACACTTAATTTGTAACTCCTAGGAAAGACGAATCGGGATTTAAAACTCCCGGTTATTTTGTGTTTATTGTGACATCTTTAGGATTATAATTTGATTGATGATCAACGGTTGGATTTGGACTATACTTGCAATATAAATCCTATTTTTTATGCAAAAATCCAAACCCATGCTTTTGGTCATTGTCAGTGTCATAAGGGAATGCTAAGTCTAATTCCTCTTCCTCATGCTTCTCAACTCTCTCTAACTCTCCAACGAATTAGAATCAGAATCATAAGCCAAATTATCACCAGTTATTCTATCTCGGCAATTCTATATCAATACTCATATCCTCACCTGGAGCAAGTGAAATCACTTCACTGCGTCTACCCAAGGGGCTCAATTTATCTCACTCAATAATCATTATCATTATTTAATTATATCATCAATCCATCTCGTCAAGAACAACCCTTAGCGTTCACCGACACCAGCATGAGGGACCTCTCAGTTGTACAAACACAAGTAATACAGTCAAGCAAAACACAATTAAGGTGAAAGTCGAACAAGTAGCATATAATCAGGTAACATAGCATATATGATATAGCAATCCAAAACAAATAGGCAAACCTAAACAATTCAAACATATGCAAATGATGTATGCCTGCACTATGGCTGATGATATCATCTGTCGGTTATCAAGCCAACCCGACGTGTCCGGTAGCTAATCCGGGGATGGTCTCTCTGTTGCACATTAATATCATTAAAGGGAATGCTTGTCCTGTCACCAATAGAGGGTATCTGCGCCCTGTCGCCATTAGAGGGTATATGCGCCCTGTCGCCATTAGAGGGTATATGCGCCCTGTCGCCCTTACAACCAGAGAGAAAACACAAGCATGCTCATATTCAACATTTTCCAACATTATTCATTTGCCACATTCATTCATTAATCATATATGCATCTCCGGCATACTCGCCACATGTTAAAGCTTCCTCAATCAATCATCATTGTTATCAAATCTCAATCATTAACCTGGAGCAAGTGGAACGAACCACACCCTTGCTACTACCCAGGTATCACAAATACACATTTATTCATAATCACACTCCATTATTACCAATTCTCAAACAATGATCCAGAGCAAGTGGGACGAACCACAACCCTTGCACCCACTTGGGGAGCCTCTATACTAACCAACCTGGAGCAAGTGGGTGATGGGATATTTTCGCGGAGAAATGAATTTCTCCAAAACACCCAAAACTAACCGGCAAGTGCACCGGGTCGCATCAAGTAATAATAACTCACGTGAGTGAGGTCG
>NC_029789.2:94293261-94297679 GCF_000816755.2 Arachis ipaensis
ACCAAGTCTAGATCTCAATGCCTTCCTAGATCCAACAAGAACAATTGCAAAGGAGATTGTAAATTGCAAAGAAAGTAGATGTAGAAGCAAGTAACCGAAACTGAAATTCAATTAAGCAGAAAATTAAACAAGATTCCAAGGTGAGATTGAAATAGAATTTCTTCAATTCTCCACCCAAGATCCAAGACAAGAAAAGTAAAGAGTGCTGGGCAAGAACAAGGAAGAAGAGAGATCAATTCTCCTCCCAAATTCTCTTGAATTAAAACAACAGTGCTAAGAAATGTAAAGGTGAGCTCTCAATCAAACCAGAAAAGAAAGCTCTCTGAAAACTCAAAGGGAAGCCCCCCTAAAACTTAAATTTTAATCTATTTATACACTTTCTTCAAATGGTCTTCAAGCCTTCAATTGGGCCTTTGCTCTTGGTGGAATTGGGTTGAGAGAGGCCTTGGTTGATTGCTCTTGGAGTTTGGAGAAGAACCGAATTGAACCGGGTTGGAATCATGAAAGCTCGAGTAAAAGTTTGAGTAAAAGTTAGGGTCTAACTTTTGCTCCAACTTTTCACATCAGCACCCTTGTTTTGCTGATACCAACGTTGGGGCAAAAGTTAGGGGTCTAACTTTTGCTCCAACGTTGGCCTCCCCTTAGTTATTCATGGCGCCAACGTTAGCCAGAAAGTTAGGGGCTAACGTTGGCGCAAACTTTTGGTGCATCCAGGGAGTGTTTTTCATTCCAAAAGTTAGCCAAAAAGTTAGGGGCTAACTTTTGCTCCAGCTTTTGCTTCCTGGTTCATAATTAATTCAAGACTCAAGTCACTCCTCCTAGCCATTCCTTCTTGCATCAACCTTTCTCCAAGCTTTCTTCACCTATCATTAATCAACCAAACACATCAAAGCTATGCTCAAAATCATGAGATATTCATTCTTTCATAATATATGACAATTATAGCATAAAACCTCATGAAATAGCATGAATTCATACATGGTTGATTAAATCAAAGGAAACATGAAAATCTACCCAATTGGCTTGCTTTTGGCTCAAGAAAGTGCATAATTCAATTGAAAACAAAAGAAAAAGGCTAGTGAAACTAGGCTAAGATGACTTGTCATCAGTGGGGCACAACCACAACCCTTGCATCTACCCAGGAGGTATGTTCTCATATACCCAGGAGGAACCAAGGAGGGGATCCTAACCTCCCACCATCTCGCTGGGGGCAATTTTACAACACCAGGAGGAGCAAGGAAGGGTATCCTCACCTTCCTTAATCTCTTTGGGGTCGCACTTTCGAGAAAGAGAGCTCAAAATAAAACAATCATTCAAAGACGTATTTTCATTTTCAGCCATAAATCAATATTTATCATAGCCATCCGGCTCATGGCATAACCCATAACCAGCTAACAATCATTATCAAATACACTCCTTTGGCTCACGGCATACACCGCACTTCCATCATTACCCTCAGCAACTCATACAGTCATCATTAATCATAATTCATCATTAATTCTCCCCTTACTTCGTCCCCAAGTTACCACATCTCCTAGCCTCTTCCCATCGCTAAGCATACTATAAGTATTTAGGACATAAAGGGTGAGAATGGAGACTTAGAAGTCAGAAATTTGGCTTTAAAAACTCAAAATCAGCTTTGGGGTGAAAACGGGGTCACGCGTGCGTGTTGTCCACGCACACGCGTAGGAAGCAGGAAAGTTACAGTAACGCGTACGTGACCCCCACGTGCATGCGTGGATGGGAGAAAAGCCAAGTGAGGCTAGCGCGTTAGCCACACGTACGCGTGGGTGCGTTTTGTGCCCCAGGCACAAAACCAGTACAACTCCGACACAACTCTCGGGAATTTTGGCTGGGCAATTGATTTAGCCCATCGACGCGTATGTGTCGGCTAGGCGCACGCGTGGATGGCGAATATTTGAAAATGACGCATGTGCGTCGGCCACGCATACGCGTGGTTATGCGTTCTGCCAAAAATTTCACTAAGTTAAAAAGCAGAAAAATTTTATTTTTAAACCTCAAACTCCCACCACACTTAACTTCTTCCAAAATTCCATTTTCAACCATTTTTGAATTGTTAGAAAGATCTTTGAATAAACTTTCATAAAAATCTTTTTTGAAGAATTCTGATCTCTGTGGACTGAGTTACGGACCGCCAAAGTTGGTTAAAAATCAGTTTTTACCCAAGACTAGAAATCACCAATTTTTCCAATGTTCACAAGCCAAATTCATTTTCATTCATCCAAATGACCACAACCCAACCACATCCATATAATTACACTCAACCAATCAAACCTACCTTATCTACATAATTTCACTCAAAACTATCAATTTCTACACCTCAATCCCTCAAACCTTATTATTCAATAATCAAACCAATTATTCACATATTTAATATCTAAAATCCATCCAATCTTTTATATCGTCACACAATACACATATTAACTTACCTTCCTTACCTCTTCCCGGCCTCTGGCATAAAATTCATGGCCTCCGGCCCAAATTCACAATTTACATGCATATACCACAAACCAATACTCATTATCCAATTCATCAAATTCTCAACACACCACACATACAATTAACACAATTCTCAATCCAATCATCAATTTACGTTACATATCAACTATGCATATTAGTACCAACCATTTGCACAATCCAAACTTATCCTAGGGGCATCTAGCCTAGAAATTCTCATCACACCACACGGTACTTAAATGATACTTAAACTGTATCTCTTGTAGCCAAATTAATTGAGCTTCTTCTTAGAAGTATCCACCAATCCTTAACTCCAAGCCTCACCAAAACTCCACAAGCAACACCAACCTCCCAATTGTGCACCAAAATCACCAAATACACTAACATAACCAATTTCACATATATACATTAACCTAGGGTTCAAAAAAATGATAAATCATAGGGGTTAGAGGGTTTCTTACCTTAACCCACTGAAGTTTGTGATGAATATCACCCATGGCTCATACAAGAGCACTCCTAAACAACCAAAATCATAAGATTTGCTCAAAACCCAAACCAAATTCGAATTTAAAGAGAAAACCGAAAATTGGACAAAGGACAGTGAGATACTCATCATAAAACTTAGATAGAATTGTAGAGAATAAGAAGAGCGATGCGTAGCCGCAAACGGCTCGTCAATCGGAGCTCCGTAGCTCAAGTTATGGTGATTTGAAGTTTGGAAGGCTAGGTTTCCTTCCTCTCTTCTCTCTATCCGCCCCACACCCCTTCTTTTAGGGTAAATGAGCTGAAATGCTCATAACTAATGTTTATATATGTTGGGTCTTGGGCCCACTTGGGCCCGGTTCACTTATTTTGTCTGTTGGCCCAATTTTGGGCCAAAACCTTTAAGATTAGAGTTTTAAATCGCATTTTAAATATTTCTACCTTCCCTGATTATAAATCATAATTCTTAACCTTATTCACTTAAAATTAATTTTTTCAGTTGCAGTACTAGACAGATCTCAGCCGGTACTGCCGGTCAAAATTTCAGTGCGCGTTTTTACGCAGAAAACTATGTTTTCCAGCTCAGAAAAATCTACTGAGTCCAAATATCATATTTAAATTATCAAAATCTGATTGATAGATTTTCTAACCATATTCGCTCCTATTTAATTTATTATTTAATTAATTACGGTTTGACCGAGTTTTACGACTTGCACAACAGCTTTGCGAATCATCGTCGACAGTGCCTTGGCAACACCCTTTCCAAGCTACAAGATGCCATAAAATAAGACGCGTTACTTGTATAATAAGGTAACAACACAGCAAATATAAACATCACAAAAGATAATTAAAGACATGTTAAATAGAGTATGCCAAGAAGTAATGCATATTCGGGTATTGTAATCCAAAAATAGATTACCTTCTCATCCAAGGCCGAGAAGTCCATGTTTGATTCTCCCTTAGAAGTTACAGAGGCATCTAGTGTATACTGCTCAAGCCAAATAAATTTCAGTATTTTTATTAGACTAAAAAAACTACTAAACAGAGTTTACAAAAGACTAATAATCCAATCATTTAACAAAAATAAGCGTGATTACCTTGCTCATATTCTCTACTCCCCTGATCTGCAGTGATTAAAAAAGAGTGTTAGGTTTAAAACTTCGTGATAAACACTGTTATTTATAGAGATAACTAATAAAGATAACGAAAAAATCTATTTTTTTATAAAGATATCCAAATAAATCAAAAAGATATTATAATTTTTCAACTAATATTCAAATTAAATCCAATTTTTTGTAAAGATATCGTAATAAATAATTAAGATATTTTATTTTTCATTTGATATTCATATTTTAAAAAAATAAAGATAATCTATTATCTTTTAGAATTAAATACTAATGAGTATATTTAGGGGTTGACTCGCAGTAGGATTCAAAATTTAAATCCAAAATAAAGTA
>NC_029789.2:94297711-94299093 GCF_000816755.2 Arachis ipaensis
ATAAAATAAATTCTTAATTACATATTTAATTTCTACTAAAACACATATATAACAATATATAAAGCCAATACAAAAGGTTGACTATGACTTTGGTGTCTAATTTTTTTAGACTATATTAACCTTATAATAAACCATTTCATAAGGTGAATTATAAGGATAAAATAGTCATAAAATTTATTTTGAAAAATCCAATAACTTCCCACTAAAATAAAAACCGTTTTGTTACTCCTATAACTATAATAACACATTTCCAAAAAACATGCAGACAAAAATGAATATCAATATTTTCACATTCTTCACCATCTTCATGCTTTATTGTTTAATTCTATGTTAGTTTGGTTTCTACTTTTTCGTATTTTTTTTGCTGTTCGTTCTTCTCCTTTCTTCAATACCCTAGCCTCCATCGTCTTCCATTGCCTTCAGTTGCAAATTTTGGACGATTTTGCAGCCGTTACTGCTTTCACACGCATAACATCCACTTATATTTATTTTTCTCTTTAATTTACTTATCTAATGTAACACCCTAACTACCAAAGCTCACGCTTCCGGCTGCGCAACTCTGATAACTCGGACATTACGACGACACTTATACTATTTAATACTAAAATATGAGCCTGTTTAAAACTTTAAACTGCAATACCGCTCCCAAAAAAATACTTTTGCCATAAAACGTACATCCATACATACATATATATATATATACATACATATATATATATATACAATACAATTCCTATCCCTCTTACAGAATGTATCAAAATAAAGGCGAGGGAACAAAAATATACTAAAGCAATACAGAGCATCTCAAGAACAACTAAATGAACTCTTCATAACTTCTGCGCCATATCCTGAAAGGGGAAAAATGTAGGGGGGTGAGAACATCATCCTCGAAAGGGTTCTCAGTAGAGGGTTTTTGGGAATTACTGTAATAGGATACGTGAAGATAAAGCGTACCAGTGATTACTACCCGTCTTATGCCTCTTTTCAAAAACAACAGTTTACAATAAAAGTAAAGTCGGAAATCATTTCTAAAAGAGGAGCCGTTCAATTCTCAAAAACTCAAAAGCCTTTCAAAACGATTTATCTATGCTGAAACAATATAGCCTTTCATATTTTATTCCAAACCAGAAACACAAAACCGAAATCAACCCTCGGTTCATCTCATTCCAACCACGGCCCTAGGCCCAAACAATTCAACCATCAACCAATCACCACAGTCCAACAGAGTCCCAGTAGCAAACACAAATAGGAAGATGCAAGCACAAACAAACAGTTATTACAAGTAGAACAGTTAGCAATTAATCACATAGGCAAACCAAGTATAATATGCACACCCAACCAATGTCACACAAATGCATATGATGCATGCCTGTTCCTAGTGG
>NC_029789.2:94300345-94306804 GCF_000816755.2 Arachis ipaensis
CAGATCATTTAAAGCAAGCCAGGCTGAATTCAAGAGTGGATTCTATTTTTTCACATTCTCAATAAAATTAACTCAAATCAATTCTCAACGGGTTAAACTCGATCTCAAAGCTTTAAAAGAATCAACTTGAAAAACATTTTGTTTCACAAAACCACACAACAATTCAACTAACAGACGTTCATAACCAACCAAGGCAAATCAAGCCATACATAAGGCCGATACAATCACCAAATACACATTCACTCACATCAGTATCCATATGTAATAATTCCAATATATAAAATATAGTTTTTGGAAAGCGCCCCTACCTCAAAACGTAAAACCATAGCCTAAACGTGTCACAAAATCCTTTCCACCTCAACTCGAACCGACGGCAACCAAAACCTCAGCTCCAAGTCACGTTCGCAATAACCATAGCAACACTAATCATAACATACAATAATCAGGACTCGATCCCACGTTATCAAAACTCATATTCATTAACCGAATACAACAAAATACTAACGCGAGACTTTCCAAAACATAAATACCTACTGGGATGACAAAATGAGGCAGTTGCAGCTCCGAGCACGGAATGCAAGCACGAATCCACAACCCTATGATGGACAACATCGCAATGCCTCAGCATAAGCTTACAGAGCAGCGACAAAAGGCCTTTCGACTTGGAAATTCTTACCAAAGCAAGGGACTCGGTGGCTGTTTTTGGCAACAGAGGCAGCTGCAGCAACATTCAGTAACTACAGCATTCCGAGAATTCAAAAAGGACCAAAGCCAAAAACAAAACCCTTACCGCAACCAAGAAGGAGTGACTGAGCCCAGTGAAGGCATCTCCGGTGGTGTTTCTAGCGGCCACAACACTGCTCCTGGCGGCCAGAACAGTGGCACGGCTTCTCTCTCCTTCGGCAGCAACAACAATGGTGTCTTCCGGCAACTACCGACCTCCATCATTAGCAACAGAAGCTCCAGCTAGGCACCCCAAAGTAACAGACCGGCAGCACCGTCGGCCAAGGTGCGGTGGTGGAGACGCCCTCAACCGCGTTAAAACGCGGTGGCTGTGGAAGCTCGGCGGCGGCGTGGCTCTGTGACGAGGATGATGGCGCGGTGACGGCGCGTCAGCGGTGATGTGACAAGCTGGTCGGCGACAAAGAGAATGGTGAAAGCCCACGCTCAGCGACGGTGACAGGCGGTGATGGCTTCCCCGCGGTGGCTCCCTTTCGTGCATCTTCTCTCTCTGCGCGCGAGTTTGGCGGTGGCGAGGCAGTGAGGCGCGACGGTCTTCTCCCTCGGTCAGGCGACGGCGTGATGGCGGCAGTGAAGCCCGCATGCCGACGCGAGTCTTTCTCTCCTCCTTCTCCTTCCTCGGCCCTCACAGATCTCTCCCCTCCTTGTCAATAGCAGCGGCGACGGTGGCAGTGGCGTCCACCGCGCCGCCTTTCCTCCTCTCTCAATCTGCTTCCGCAAACCCCTCCCCTGTTTCCCCCTTCTCCCTTCGTTTCCCTCTTTCACATTGCAGCCGCTGCTGCTGTAGTATTAGGGAGTATTTGTGTGTACTGGGTTGTGGGGGAAGAAACGGGTTACCGGGTTAGGGTTTTAGGGTTAGGGTTTCTCTTTCAAAAATTAGGGTTAGGGGCATTTTAGTAATTTCAAATAAAAATAGGGATATTATAGTAATTAGAAATAAATTCTAGTCCATTAATAATAATGTATAAAAATACTATTTGCTCATCAATTTCATAAATTATTTTCAATAAAATGTCCCAACCAAATAATTAGAAATAATATACTCAATTTCTTCATTTTCCAAAATAGCAGTATTAATATTTAAAATATTAATTATTTAATCCAAATCATATAGAAATCCTTATTATTGACCTCACTCTATTGTGAGTTTTTACTTGACGACAAATTCGGTACACTTGCCGAAGGGAGATTTGTTGTGAGACAAGTTTTCTGTGCATCACTTATCTCAAATTCAATAAATCAAAACTTGCCTTAATTACCTTTAATAAAATAATCTCTGAAATTAAGGTTATAAATAACTATATGATTTGAGACTTGATCATAATAAGATTTTTCAAAAGTTCTGGGTCTTACATCTAATCTATATTCTCAGTAATTCCCCTATCTTTTTAATTTATTCTAAACTTTTTTAAGTATAAAAATAGTACTATGTCTTTTTTTATCAATTTAATGTAAAAGGAAACAAATTTTTTTTATCTTATCAAATTGATGTAGAAAGAAAACAGTTTTTTTTTATTTGGTATGTGTTTTTATTTTTTTAATATGTCTTTATCTATTAACGATTGAATGAAAAAAGTCCCATAAATATTTTGTTAACTTATTTTTTCTTTTTAAATTGCTTCGAAATAATTTTTTTTTATTTTCTAAAATATTGATTATGTAGAGTATTATATTTGATATTTGAGTACATAAATATTTACTTTGAAACTAAATTAAATTATTAAATAAAAGAAAAAAATTCTTAAATGGTTTCTCTCTCACAATTTATTATCTAAACTATTAATTATGTAGAGTATTGAATTTGATATCTAATTATACAGAGTACTTGATTTGATATTTATTAATTTTTTAAATTATATTACAAAAAAATTAATTAATTTAATATTATTTGATGGGTTTTTGGAAAACGAATTCCAACACCTAAAACTCACCGGCAAGTGTACCGGGTCACATCAAGTAGTAAAACTCACTTAGAGTAAGGTCGATCCCACAGGGATTGATGAATCAAGCAACTTTAGTGGGTGATTAGTTTAGTCAAGCTAACATTGAAGTGAAATTGGATGAAATGTAGCCAACAGAAAGTAAATAGCAAGGAAAATTAAAGTGTAGAAAGTAAATTGGACATAAACTTAAAGAGCAAAAAATGTAAATTGACAGAATCTTAAATGACAAGAAATGTAAATTGCATCAAATGTAAAGGGGGGTTGGGTGCTGGAAATTAAAGAAAGAAATAGATCAAAGCTTAGAACTCTTGCAGAAAGCTTAAATTGCAAGAAAGTAAATTGAGAGCAATGTAAACAGAGAAGCAAAATTACAGTGAATCAGGATTTTAGAGCAATTACAGAGGAATTTAAAATTGTGCAGAAAATGTAAATGAGATTTGCAGCAAGCTTAATGTAAACTGAATTGAGGAACCAAACAGAAAGTAAAATACAGCTTAATTGCAATAGTTAAAGGAAAGTTGAGGATCTCAAGTCCTTCCTTGATCCAACAAGAGAATAATTGCAGAAAAGTAAAAGAACAAATTGCAGAAGAAGTAGAAAATGAAAGCAGTAAGGAGAATTCAAATCCCAAATCAAAATTTCTTGAATTATTCAGACAACTAATTAGAAGGAGATCTCAAGGTGAGATTGAAACAGAATTTCTTCAATTCTCCACCCAAGATCCAAGACAAGAAGTAGAGAGTGCAGAAGCAAGAACAAGGAAGAAGAGAGATCAATTCTCCTTCCCAATTCTCAAAAATCAAATTCAAAGAAGAAAATTAAAAGAGAGCTCCTACTACCACAGCTCTCTAGTAGAGCTAGCCTCAATGCTCTGTATTAGAGCCAACCTCTCTAACAAAGATGAAAATGATACCTTATATAGGCTTTACAAAATGAAAATGAAAATAAAATTGACAACAAATTACAACTAAATGAAATTCCTATTCCAACTTTGTTCTTGTGCCTTTGAGTGATGATGTGGGCTTTGCTTGCTTTGAATTTGAAGAGAGATGGGTCCAGTTGGCCTTGATGGAATTGGGTTGAAGATAGCCTCTGTTGATTGCTCTTGGTCTTTGAGAAGAAATCCGTTTGCATTATGGACTTTGAGATCATTCACGTTTGAGTCAACGTTTGAGACAAACGTTGACTCAAACGTCTTCGTGCAATGGCATCATGCAGAACGGGTGCTTTCTGTCACTCACGTTTGAGTTCACGTTTGAGGTCAAACGTGGGGTCAAACGTGATCCCTCCAAGGCAATTTTCAGCCAAAGTTTGACCTCACGTTTGAGGCAAACATTGGTGCAAACGTTGAGTCCTCCAGGGTATTCCTTTAAGCCAACATTTGACCTCACGTTTGAGGCAAACGTTGGCGCAAACGTTGAGTCCTCCAGAGTATTCTTTTAAGCCAACGTTTGACCTCACGTTTGAGCCAAATGTTGGCGTAAATGTTGAGAACATTGCCAGATTCGGAAGCTCAAACGTGCTGTTCACCCCATACTATTATATATTTTTGGAAAGCCCTGAATGTCTACTTTCCAATGCCATTGGAAGTGCGTCATTTGGAGCTCCACAGCTTGAGTTATACTCCATCGAAGGTGCAGATGTCAGCTGGCCTTACTACAGGTTGGTGCCATGTTCGTTTATGCATTTTTGGGGCAGTTTTCTCCCTCAATTTTAGTGTCCACCATGTAGTGCCATATATGCTTGGAAAGCTCTTAATCCCTACTTTCCATTGCCTTTTGAATCACCTCATTTGGAGCTTTGTAGCTCAAGTTATTCTTGTTGGAAGTATACCCCTTCAGGCTGTGGGGAGCAATGTTTCCATCAACGTTGGAGCAAACGTTGAGCTCCTCCCAAGGTATTCCTTAGCCAACGTTTGACCTCATGTTTGAGGCAAACGTTGGCGCAAACGTTGAGCTCCTCCAGGGTGGCTGTGCTGATTGTTGGTCTTCCTTGATTTGGTCATGGGCCACGCTTTTAAAAGCGTGGCCTAAGGCTCCAAAGTGTGCTCCAACTTCAAAGTGTGCCCCAAAGCTTTTTTTCTTTTTTTAGCTTATTTTGTGCTTCTTTGCTTCTTTTTCTTCTTATTTCCTACAAAATTTATAAAATCAAAAGATAAAGGAAATATACCAATTAAGCACAAAAGAATGCAATAATTAAGCACTAATTATCTATTTCTTGTATGAAAAGGCATAGAAAAACATGACATGGTGACATGTCATCATTATTCGTTTGTCACATGATTAACATATAAAAGATATAAAAAAAATCTACACCTATCAATGGTAGAATAAAAGATTTTTACGCAAATTTTGTTAATTTCTTTTTTTTTATTTGTAACTATTTTATATTGGATAAAATTATTTTTTATTGATTATTAGTTCAACATATAACACAATAAATGTAGCAATATAAGAACTTTGTTAATTGATTTTTCAAATAATCTGGTGACCTAAGATAAGAAATTTGTTAATTGATTTTGTTAATCTCTTTTTTATTTTTAATCTATTTAAAATTTTAGGGTCTAAAGATCTCCTGTTTAAACGATTCCAATTATATGATCAAGAAGTAGTTCAAGAGAATAGGTTTGAATTTTGGTAATTTATTAAGTCTAATTATTATATAAGAAGTTAAAAATATTCTAAACTTAAAAAACTTTTTGCTAATAAAATTGAGTTTGTCCAAAATCGTAGAGAGACAGAGAGAGAAAAAAAAGTTGAAATTTTTTAACTAATAACAAAAATTTACCACCATCAAAGCTATTCAATTTGAGTATATTAAGTGAGGATTAATAAGAAATAAACCAAGAATGATAAATCTAAAAATTTTCTATCACTCTTTATATATTGTTTCACTTAAGTAACTATTTTTTATGGATAGTATTCAAATGACAAACAAAATAATAAAAAGATTCCCATTAGATTACGAAAATTAATCTCATCCTTATAATACAATGGCATTATTTCAAAACATGTAAAATAAAATAATAAAGTACATTTTAATTAATGTGCACAGTAAAATAAATGTGAAATTTATATAGTAGCAGTCAAATATAGATAGCAATGGCGGTCTTCTATCCCAAGTTACTATATTAAATTACAACTTATATTTATAATTATTAGTTAAAAAATTTATAATTATGTATTATTTTAGTTGAAAATAATATATTTTGATATTTTTTTAGGATTACTGACATCAAATTTTGATAATTGAAAAAAAATTAAATGCTTTATGTCTTACTTCTTTTAACAAAATTTCAACCACTGATACAGAATAGATGGTTCTAAGAAAAAACAAGAAACGAGAACAAGATAATATAATAATGACGATGAGACAATGACATGTACGTATATAGAGAATAATAGTAAGAGAAAGAATACGGTTTGATATAGTAAGATAAAGGGTAATAATTACATGTGTGTTTAAGTAGGAACTTTACAAGAAAGGAAATGCGAGATAGATATGCTTATCCCTAAACCCCTACCTTAGACTATATATGCTTTTTCACATTATTAGGTCAATGTAAGTAATATATGGATAAATTGAGAATTGATATAGTAATAATAAGCAAGCTAAGCATGCATTGAAAGTGGCGTTACCACCTCAACTTACATATAGGATTCAAAATTTAAATCCAAAATAAAATATTTTTTTATTCAAAATTTAAATTTAAAATATTTTTAATTTATTACTTTTAGAAAAGTATAAGAAAATTTTAATTTTATTACAATATATT
>NC_029789.2:94307270-94334209 GCF_000816755.2 Arachis ipaensis
ACATATCTGAATCAAGTTCTTACTTTAATATTTTTATAAATATTATAATAATTAGGTGAACTCTACCATGCCCTCTCTACAATAAAGGGTAAATTATCCCTTGTGGCATATACAATGATTATTGATAAATTATCTTTCAACCAGAGTTTCAAAGTTTGAATGAGATGGTCAAATCTAATTACTATCTCTAATACGATCGCTAGAAAATCCTAAAAAAGAGAGAGAGCTAAAAAACTGATAGAAATTTGTGATATATTAGTTAAAAATGATGGTAATTGGTGCGTGAAAGGAGACACCAAGATATTTTATTTTATTTTTTTATCTTTAATTGCTCTTAAATTATTTTTCAATCATTATTCAGATAATAAAAATTCTAAGATGGTAATTATTAACTCATTATTTTTATGACTAACTAATATTTTAGTTTATTTTTTTGTTATATAGTTATACAAGGCTATGAGGGTTGGTTTTCTGAAGAGAAGTATCATCGTTGATCCGACTGAATTTTAAGAAGAATACTAGGAAGAAAATCTTAGGAACAAGAGAGCTGAAAAATTAATAGATGTGTTCGTTGAAATGGGAGATTGAAAGCATATATGAACAAGTTCAAAATTCTAGCCTAATTGATTGGAAATGGTGATTGGATTTGAGAGGAATTATGGTTTTAAAATTGAAAAAGAAGAGGTGTATTTGGTGCGGATTATGAAAATGACACTACTATCAAGTTTCAAGAGAAACATCGCGTTAATTGAAAATAAAAGAGAAGATAACGTGGATTTTGGAGCTCTGATAGTAGAATAATTTATGAATAATCATTGTATATGTCACAAGGGGTAATTTACCCTTTATTTTAGAAAGGATAGAGTAGAATTCACCTAATAATTAATCCTTCCTAATAATTTTTATATTATAATTTTTTAATAATTAAATATTTTTAATAATCTTTTAAACATTTTTTCTTTAATTTTCTATCTTATTGAAGACACAAATATATCTTTAGAGTATCGATAAAATGGTCTTCTCTAGATTGGTATCTGTTCTGGGGCTTACCTAGAACCGGATGGTGGTTGGGCTTGTTTATGAGGTCCAAGCGCTAGAGGACGGTGGTCTCCGATTTAGTTTACATCTGGGAGCCACCGTCCGAGTTGTGTATATGAAAGAATGGGGGTGGTACCTGACGAACGGATTTTTGCTAGTAAAGAATTTCACAAAAGTAATCACGTTGTAAGTATAGTTTCTAAACCAACAAAGAATTCTTTCATACAAAAGTTTGGTTGTCACTAAAGTAAACCCAATAAAAATAATAACCAAAGTATTTAAACCTCGGGTCGTCTCTCAAGGAATTGCAGGGAGTTATGATTTATTATTGATTATGGGAAGGTATCTTTTTGGGTTTTTTTTTTGAATAAGGAACAAGCAAAGGTAAATTGGCAAGAAATTAAATTAATAACCAGAAAAAATCTTGGCAAGGTATGAGAACTAGACGTCCTATCCTAGTTATCCTTATCAATTGTGATGAGAATTGTTCATTGCTCCCACTTAGTTAACCCTTACCGAATAAAAGAAAGTCAAGTGGACTAATCAATTTGATTCCTCAAGTCCTAGTCAACTCCTAAGGAAAGTCTAGTTTTAGAGGGATCCAAATCAACCAGCAACTTCCAATTATCAATCAACAAAGGAGTTTGATAATTCAAAAGTCTCTAATTACTCAACCAAAGCCAAGAATCATAAAAAGCTAATTTAAAACCCTCCCAAGCATTCTATCAAACACTTGGAGAAGGCATAACATAAAAACATAGAGAAGTAATAGGGAATGTACAATCCAAACAACCAATTGAAAGCATCAATAACATAAAAACAATCATAAATCTGAAATGCCTCAAATTGCATTAATATAGGAAATCAAGTCTAACATTGGAAGGTTCATAAACCAAATTGAAAAAGAAGAGAATCAACAAGGAAAACAAATAAACTAGAATGCTATGACAAATAAAAGTAGAGGAGAAACTAAATTAAAGGAACATTGAACCTGGAATTAAGAAGAAATTGAAAGAAGAAATCCTAAATCTTAAAACCTAGAGAGAGGAGAGAGCCTCTCTCTCTAGAATCTACATCTAAAACCTAAATTTTGTGTGTGAATTGATGAATGAATGAATGATCTATGATTCTCCCATTCTGCAGCCTCTATTCTATGTTTTTCGGGCTTGGAACTGGGCCAAAAGGAGCCCAGAAATTGCCCCCAGCGCTTTCTGCAACTTTCTGCACGTGGCGCATGTCACACGTACGTATAGGTCATGCGTGCGCGTCGTTTGGGAAAATTCCTTGTCATGCGTAGGCGTCGGTCACATGTACGCGTCGCTCTTTTTCTGCGCTAGGCATGCGTGCGCGTCGCCCATGCGTGCGCGTGGCTGCCAGCTTCTCAAAACTTCATTTTTTCGCATTCCTTCCACTTTTGCACGTTTCCTTTCCATCCTCTAAGCCATCCCTGCCCTATAAAGCCTAAAAACACTTAACACACAGATCACGGCATCGAATGGTAATAAAGGATAATTAAAATTGACAGTTTAAAGGCCTTCGAAACATGTTTTCAACTATATCACAAAATCAGGAAGGAATTGTAAAACCATGCAAATTATATGAATAAGTGAGTAAAGAATTGATAAAAACCACTCAATTGAGCACAAGATAAACCATAAAATAGTGGTTTATCAATCTCCCCACACTTAAACATTAGCATGTCCTCATGCTAAGTTCAAGGAGATATACAGAATGAATGGAAGAAAGTAAGACTCATGTGATGCAACCTATGAATGCAACTATATGCTAAGATGATTCTGTCTAATTGGTCAAAAGTAAATAAGCTCTTCAAGACAAAAATAAACCAGATTCCACTAATTCAAATCATACAATAAAAGACAAGTAAACTTGTAAGAAGATAGCTCATGAAAGCAGGGAACGTAGAATCAAGCATTGAACCCTCACTGGTAGTGTATATGCACTCTAATCGCTCAAGTGTCTAGGGTTGATTACTCTACTCTTCTCTAGTCGTACTTTCTAGACTTTGTTCTTCATCTAACCAATCAACAAAAATTTAATATACCAATGCAAACATCATGAGGTCTTTTCAAGGTTGTAATGGGGCTATGGTAAGGGTGAGGATACATGTATGGCCAAGTGAGCTATAATATGAATCTTTGACTAGCCTAAGCTTTCACCTAACATACACACACTCTCTATGTAATTCCAAAATCATGCCTAGCTACCCAAAATTCTCACTTTTGCATCACATACTCATACATCAACTTTTTTTTTAATTTTTTCACATATGCATTGATCTTTCATTAAACTTAACATTGGGGTAATTTTGTCCCCTTATTTATTTATTTATTTATTTGAATATTTTTTATTTTTTTTGAATCATAAAAGCAAACATAACATATCAATGCACATGAGTTTTTAATTCTTCTGGTCTCACATGAGTATGCACCCAAATTCCCAATACTTTTGTCAATAAAACATAGCACACTTTCATCAACCCAAGTTCCCACAGTTACCCACACTTAATTAATACACAATCTCTAACTTAAGCTAACCAAAGATTTAGTTGAGGTAATTAATTGTTTTTCCACTTAAGGCTAGTGATGTGGTAAAATATAGAACAAATGGGGGTTAAAAGGCTCAAGGTGGCTAACAAAGGTGATTGAAAGGGTAGGCTATTTGGAATAAGTGAGCTAATAACAAATGATGGCCTCAATCAGCAAGCATGTAAATATACCAAACAATGGACATAAAGAATGAACAAAATATAGATTGCAGTCATAGAGAAGAAAACACACAAGAATAAAATATTATGGTTAAATAATGTAGCTATGTAATTAAGTTCAAATCTCACGGGTTGTGTGTTCTTAGCTATAATTCATGTTCCAAATTACAGTCTTCAACAAGTTTAACAAAAAAAATTTAATTTAAATTAGTGAAATATTTTAAAATAGAGTCTTGAAAAGAAATTTATTATTTTAACCAAGTAGTGGTAGAAGAACATGCACAAAATCAACAAACATGCAATCAAACATGCAAATGCAACAACTAATTTAACATAGAAAATTATATATTGGCGTTGAAATAGGAACTAACTAACCCATGGAAGTCGGTATCGACCTCCCCAAACTTAAAGATTACACCGTCGTCGGTGCATACTAAGATGTGCAAGTGGACGGGTTGCTCCAACTGATGCGTTTCTCCAAAGATTATGCACATGGACTTGTCTATCGCCTCCTGTAAAAGTTTTCCGTTTCCCTTCCTAGTGGCCATCCTGAAAGAAAAAGGGAAGAAAAGTAATCCAAAAATAAAGATAGAAAATAAAGAAAATATGGGTGGGTTAATGCCAAACAACGAGAGTCTCAAGTACATGGTAGCTACAATATGCAAGTGAGAAAATAGTTAAAGCACATGGCATATCAATAGTGCAAAAGTTGTAACAAAGGGGAAGAGACAGTAGATAATGAAAGACAATATAAATTCATGTCAATGGAAAAGGAATACAGGTATCATAAAAGATTGGCATTGACAAATAATTAATATCACCCAACAATAGAAAACAAGGCACGAAGCAATCAGGATGTAAAAGAGATGCAATCAGTTGAATAAGAACTGTTTAACACCAATGGTAAAATAATAACTTAGAGAAGAAAATAAAAATATGCACAAAATTAAAATGCAATGAATGAAAGTATGCAAATGAATTAAGTAAAATAGAATGAAAGTGGATAAGGATAAGAAGTTAAAGAGATGAAAAAGAAGAAAGTAAGAAAGGAGGAGGAAAGAAGAAAGGAGAGAAGAAAGAACCAAGAATTAAAAAACGGGGCGCCACTCGCACGCGTGCATCACCCGTACGCGTGACATCTGAGTTGGCCATTTGACGCGTAAGCGTCGGTCACGCGTACGCGTGGTTGGTCTGAAAGCGAAATGACGCGCACGCGTCAGGGACGCGTACGCGTGGTTGAATTTGTGCCTCTAGCACAGTTCCAGCGTGAGGGCAGCACAACTCTCGGGTCAATCACCCATTTACGTTGATTGCCTTATCCACCCGTGCGCGTGCTTGATGCGTACGCGTGGATTTCCCAAGTTGCAAGTGACGCGCACGCGTACGTGTGGGTCGAATTGTGCGCAGAGCACACCAGCCGCACGATTCCATCACAACTTTCTGTTCGTTGGATGGGATAGCAAAACTTGGAATCAACGCCCACGCGTGGCCTACGCGCACGCATGGGTTGCCCCCTTTTTTTTTATGCAGGATGTAAAATGCAGCATGCAGATGAATATGTAGAAATTATGAATGAACACTAATAAAAATAAAATAGAATAAAACTAAGAATAAAAATGAAAGATCATACCATGGTGGGTTGTCTCCCACCTAGCACTTTTAGTTAAAGTCCTTAAATTAGACATTCAGTGAGCTCCTTGTCATGGTGGCTTGTACTTGAACTCATCCAGGAATCTCCACCAGTGTTTGTAATTCCAATAGCCTCCGGGATCCCACACTAGTTGCATAAAGCCTTCAAGCAAGTTAAAGCAAGTGACAAGGCCCCAAGAGTGTTGATTGCTAGAATGAATTCCGGGGTCCCAAATCTTGCTTTTGCACCCGTCTTCGCTTTGATCTACATTGTTCCAACCGGGTGGTACACAATCTGAATTCTCACTGAGATACCCAAACATCTTCCGAGACCCATTCAATCGAGCTCTATACCAATCCTTGTAATTCAATTTGGAGCGTGGAACCATATTGATCCTTGTATGCCAACTCCTATCAATAACCATCTTCCTCTTACTCTTAAAGCCACAAAGAGCTCTATGCTGACCATCTGTTTCAAGAAAACCATATTCAAGTGGGAACATAAGGGTTGAGGATAAGGATTTTACCCACTTGAATGTCATATTAGATGGTAATAGCCTTGGGAGAGGTGTTTCCAATGGTCTTGCAAGCTCCACTCCCTTGTACTTTTCTGTGAATTCTTCCACCTCCTTGCAAACCTCTTCAACTGCAACCGCGTCTTGATCAAAATCTTCTACTTCTTCCCCATCACTCAAGTCATAAGTTGGAGGTTGAGAAAAGTCTACCTCCACATCATCTTCATATTCACTTGGCGAAGGTTCTTCAAGATCAAGGGGTTCAATTGCGGATGCAAGTTCATCACTAGGAGAGCTTGATTCATGATCATCATCACCAACGGAACTTGCTTTCGGATCTATTCCATCTAATTCTTCGTAAGGTACATGCCTTGGAGGTTGTGCACTATCCTCCTCAACATCAATTTCAAACTTTTTAGCTGAATTCTCTATAGCTCTCGATTCCCATGGAGGTTTAGCATCTCCTAAGTCTTCAACCAGTTCTTCTTCTTCGATAATTATGGCTTCCTCCAGTTGCTCTAATACAAAATTGGACTCCTCCTGGATGTCTTCCCTCACCAGTTCTTCAGCTACTCCTTCATCTTTAAGCCGATCCCTTCTTTCTTGTTCTGTGTCAATAGCATTATTGGGATCATGTCACTCTTGGATTGATGCATCCATATAGGATATAAGGGCTTGGATAGTAGAGGTTAGACCAGTGAAAGCAGAGGTAAGTATGGTTTGAAGCTCTAATTGCCTTTGGCGAATAACATTGAGGATGTTGTCATCTAGTGGAGGTTGGGGTGGATAGGAGGGTTCATTATTTTGGAGAAAGGGTTCATAATAGGAAGGTGGTTCTTCTTGGTAAGGGTATGGAGATGGTGAATATTGAGGTGGTGGTTCTTGGGGGTAATTGTGTTGAAATGGGGGTGGGTCTATGTATGGTTCATACGGTTCATATGGTGGTTGGTTGGGTGGATAAGGGTTAGAGTCATATGGAGGTGAATGATGGAAAGGGGCTTGTGAGTACGGTGGTTCAAAGCTATGTCGATGAGGGGGTTCATAGGTATACTGTGGTGGGTGTCGATTGTCACGAGGATATCCACCATAACTATTGTCTTGGTAAGCATCATAGAATGGTCGTTGATAATACCTTGCACGTGGTTGTTGCCAAGAGGGTTAATCAAATCCTTGTGGCTCCTCCCAACTTTGGTTGTCCCATCCTTGATCCAAGATCTCATTGTAATTTCCTCTTCGTGCAACATGATTGTAACCAAACTCATAGCCAAAGGGGTGAGAATTCATAGTAGCAAATAAAAACTAATAAAAATAAGCAGCTAAGTCCTAAAACTAACAAAGACTAACAAACAAGCAAAAAAGCAAATATTTACAATAACCAATAATAAGGCACACGTTTGCAAATCCCCGGCAACAGTGCCATTTTGACGAATGGATTTTTGCTAGTAAAGAATTTCACAAAAGTAATCACGTTGTAAGTATAGTTTCTAAACCAACAAAGAATCCTTTCATACAAAAGTTTGGTTGTCACTAAAGCAAACCCAATAAAAATAATAACCGAAGTATTTAAACCTCGGGTCGTCTCTCAAGGAATTGCAGGGAGCTATGATTTATTATTGGTTATGGGAAGGTATCCTTTTGGGTTATTTTTTTTTTTTTGAATAAGGAACAAGGAAAAGTAAATTGGCAAGAAATTAAATTAATAACCAGAAAAACTCTTGGCAAGGTATGAGAACTAGATGTCTTATCCTAGTTATCCTTATCAATTGTGATGAGAATTGTTCATTGCTTCCACTTAGTTAACCCTTACCGAATAAAGGAAAGTCAAGTGCACTAATCAATTTGATTCCTCAAGTCCTAGTCAACTCCTAAGGAAAGACTAGCTTTAGAGGGATCCAAATCAACCAGTAACTTCCAATTATCAATCAACAAAGGAGTTTGATAACTCAAGAGTCTCTAATTACTCAACCAAAGCCAAGAATCATAAAAAGCTAATTTAAAACCCTCCCAAGCATTCTATCAAACACTTGGAAGGCATAACATAAAAATATAGAGAAGTAATAGGGAATGTAAAATCCAAACAACCAATTGAAAGCATCAATAACATAAAAACAATCATAAATCTGAAACGCCTCAAATTACATTAATATAGAAAATCAAGTCTAACATTGGAAGGTTCATAAACCAAATTGGAAAAGAAGAGAATCAATAAGGAAAACAAATAAACTAGAATGCTAAGACAAATAAAAATAGAGGAGAAACTAAATTAAAGGAACATTGAACCTGGAATTAAGAAGAAATTGAAAGAAGAAATCCTAAATCCTAAAACCTAGAGAGAGGAGCCTCTCTCTCTAGAATCTACATCTAAAATCTAAATTTTGTGTGTGAATTGATGAATGAATGAATGATCTGTGATTCTCCCATTCTGCAGCCTCTATTCTATTTTTTTCGGGCTTGGAACTGGGCCAAAAGGAGCCCAGAAATCGCCCCCAGCGCTTTCTGCAACTTTCTGCACGTGGCGCATGTCACGTGTACGCATAGGTCACGTGTGCGCGTTGTTTGGCAAAATTCCCTGTTACGCATACGCATCGGTCACGTGTACGCGTCGCTCGTCTTCTGCGCTAGGCACGCGTGCATGTCGCCCATGCGTGCGCGTCACTGCCAGCTTCTCAAAACTTTATTTTCTCACGTTCCTTCCACTTTTGCACATTTTGTTTCCATCTTCTAAGCGATCCCTGCCCTATAAAGGCTAAAAAAACTTAACACACAGATCACAGCATCGAATGGTAATGAAGGGTAATTAAAATTGACAGTTTAAAGGCCTAGGAAACATGTTTTCAACTATATCACAAAATCAGGAAGGAATTGTAAAACCATGCAAATTATATGAATAAGTGTGTAAAGAATTGATAAAAACCACTCAATTGAGCACAAGATAAACCATAAAATAGTGGTTTATCAGTACCTACAAAAACACTCCGATACCTGAGGGGTAAACAGGTTTAGAGAGTGTTGGAACTTAGAGATACCTGAGGGGTGTTAGTGTATTTATAGTGGTGAACCAATAACCACCGTTGGAATAGTTCTACCTTTTAAGGTGGGTAACCGTCCCTTTATCTTAGGAAAGTTGGGATATGGCTCCTGGAAGTGGGTTGAGAGATTTTAGGGGTAGTTACTTATTTGAATAAGTGTTATCTGCCAGCTATCATTCGATCCCGACTACTTTGGTGTGGAGTCTGTATTCAATCCGACCTCTCATAAGGAGGTCAGTGGATAGCAAAGGCCAATCTTTGGATTGGGCCTTTTTGGTTTATTTGGACCTGGGCCCTAGTGTTGGGCCAGGGTATGAACAGTGCCCCTACTCGAGTCCGATCTCTTTCACTTATGAGTTGGATTCGAGTATTTAAACATGGGCTTGTAGCCGATGTGATCTTTTAAACCGACGTGATTTTTGAAACCGATGTGATTTAAATTTCTCAATAGTCGCGTCTAATCAAACGTCACGTCTGTTACAGGTTTTGCATTTACACGTGGGAGCAGTTACATTGGTAACGGCGCATTTCTTTAATGATTGCGTCGCTTTTTACCAAGTTGCCCCTAACATGTTTATAAATACTTTTCTCTCTCTTTTCTTTGTTTTCTTTCGCCTTCTAAAACTTCCTGCGCGTACTCTCTGTTTCTTTCAAAGAAAAAATCCCTCTGTTCTTCCTTTTTTTGGAGTACTCCGCCACTGTTGTGTTCATAGTGTGTCTGTCTGTAGGTCTAGCGACTGTTTCATTGAGGGACTGCTTTGTTCTTTTAGAGGCCTTGTTTTTGATCCCTTTCTGTTTTTCTCTGTAGGTTTTGTCACCTTTTCTCATATTTCTTTTACTGGAAAGGATGACTTCTCACATTTCTGAGTGGGTAGACGTTACTATTCTTGGGGAGGAACCCTTAGTAGATACAGACTTCATCACCGACCTTCACACCCACCAAAGGATCTGTGGCTCTGATGATGATGAGCCCATGTATGAGTTGATTGCCCCGGGTCCAGAACATTGGGTTTGTTTTGGGAAGGTTACCAATGCTGGCCCTCATTTCTTTTTTATGTATAAGTGTTTTTTTACCCGTCTGGGAGATTTTTCTGCCTTTTTCTAATTTTGAGATAGAGGTTCTGAACCATTGCCGAGTTGCTCCTACTCAACTCCACCCTAATTCTTGGGGTTTTATGAAAACTTACCAACTTGTCAGCCGAGAGCTGGACTTTTCGACTTCCACAAAAATCTTTTTCTATCTTTTTTATCTGACCAAGCCTTTTAGTGGTCAAAATAACAAGCAGCAGTGGGTGTCTTTCCAGGCCATTGAAGGTCGGAAAGTTTTCTCTATCTTCGATGAGTCTTTTCATGATTTTAAAAACTTTTTCTTCAAAATTCAAGCCGTAGAGGGTCATCATCTTTTTTTTTTATGAAAATTGTAAGGACCCGCATTTTCATGTAAAACCATTTTAATAAAATAATTTTAGTGCCCGGAATAGATTCAAAATTTAAAAGTTTTAATTTGAAAATATAAATGAGAAATTTAGTTTCAGTGAATTTTTCTGAGTTGGAAATTTATTTCTTTCTAAAAGTTTCTGTCAAAATACGTACTGGCGATTAAGCCGGCATTACCAGCTCTGTAATATCCAGTATTGCTTATTTTGGGAAAATAAGATTTTGAAAATTGATTTATTATTTTGAGAAGATAAAAATGATTTATAATCGAGAACCGGACACTAATCTTAAAGGTTTTGGCCCAAGGTGGGCCAAACGAACCAAAAACGATAACGGGTTAGACCGGGCCCAAATCGGGTCCAAGGTCCAACATATATAAGCTCATTTAATGAGCATTTCAGCCCATTTTCTCCCATTTTGATGAGAGAGCCGCGGTTTTGAAGAGAGGAGAGGAGGAAGAGAGTGCACTTTTCACCTCCACCTTCCGGAGGCCATAACTTTTGATCCGGATCTCCGATTGACGAGCCGTTTGTGGCCACACGAAGCTCTTGTCGAGCTCTACGTTTATATCTAAAGAAATATGGTAAGAATATGCGTCTCACTTCCCAGTTTCGTGCCCTAAATTTCTGCATTTTTGAGGTTATGGTTTTGAGTAGTTTTTGTGGTTTTGGTTATTTAGGTGATCTCTAGTAGCGAGTAATTGATGGATTTTACCCCTAATCTCGTTGGATAAGGTAAGGAACCCCCCCATTTTGATGAGAGAGCCGCGGTTTTGAAGAGAGGAGAGGAGGAAGAGAGTGCACTTTTCACCTCCACCTTCCGGAGGCCATAACTTTTGATCCGGATCTCCGATTGACGAGCCGTTTGTGGCCACACGAAGCTCTTGTCGAGCTCTACGTTTATATCTAAAGAAATATGGTAAGAATATGCGTCTCACTTCCCAGTTTCGTGCCCTAAATTTCTGCATTTTTGAGGTTATGGTTTTGAGTAGTTTTTGTGGTTTTGGTTATTTAGGTGATCTCTAGTAGCGAGTAATTGATGGATTTTACCCCTAATCTCGTTGGATAAGGTAAGGAACCTCTTTATCCTTGTAGTTTGGTATAGTATGAGCTTTAGTTGTATTGTATGGTTATGTTGTATGTATGAAGCTTGTTTTTGGAGTTGGTGGTGGCTTTTGGTGTGGCTTTGATGATTTGGAGCTTGGTGGAAGCTTGATTGGAATAAAGTTTGGTGTTTGAGCATATTGGGAATCGGCCAAGGTATGGTTTCGATTTCTTTTATGTAATATTTAATGTTTCTGGACACTTATGCTAGTTGACCCTAAGATAGGATTGAATATCTTGATGTTTGTGATATATGTTTGATGATGAGATTGAGAGAAATGTATGTGTTGGAGCATGATGTGTGATGAATATGGATGAGAATTATTGTTGAAGTTATTAAAAATATTGATTATTAATGAATGTGTGAATTATGCTTTTTGAGGAGTGTTGTCGTTATTGTGGATGAATAATAATGGATATTAATGTGGAAGTGGTGTTGTGTAGAAGGAATTGGAATAATAATAATAATGATTATATAAATTGATGATGATTGTTGGTATTTTAGTGATTATGAAGGTTGATGATGAATGTTGAGATTTATTTTGGTTGTTGAGGTTGTTGTTGGTTGATGAGGATTATTAGTGTGGATTTATGATTGAATTGGAAGCTTTGGATTGGTAGTAAGATATGATGTAATGGCTTAGTAATTTAGGTGTGAAAGTGAGAAGGATGATATGAAATGATAAGATGTTGTATGTAGTAGTGGTTTATGATGGTTGGACATGTTTTGGTTTAGTTTTGGATTGAGTGATGGTTAAATTTGAGGATTTGAGGTTTTGGGTGAAAAAGGATTTTTGGTGAACTTTATCTGATCATAACTTTTTCTTCAATTTTCAAAATTTATTGAATCTGGCTTATATTTGAAGATTATTGAAAACCCTTCGATTTGATATAAAGTTTGTAAAATTTGGAATTTTGTAGAGGAAGTTATGATCATTCAAAGTTGGTGATGAAAATCTGAAATTCAACAAAGTTGCAGAATTTCAGGATTTCTGATATGTGCGCACGCACAACCCTACGAAAATGTTATTCTGTGCATATGCACAGACAGGGGAAATGGCTCTGGTAGCAGCGCTAGCATAGGTTGTGCGCGCGCATGTCAATGAAGAATTACGACATGTGCGTACGCACAGGCAGGGGAAAGGGCTCTGGTAGCAGCGCTAGCATAGGTTGTGCGCGTGCACGTCAATGAAGAATTACGACCTGTGCGGATGCACAGCCCTGTGCGCACGCACAAGTCGAGAAGGGACGTCTGTTAAGGGCGCTTGCACAGCTTATGTGAGTGAACAGACTTTATTAATTTTAGTACCTGTGCATACGCACACCCCTATGCGTACGCACACTTTGAAAATCTTCCTGGGCATGTGCACGCACACCCCTGTGCGGATGCACACGCCCTGTTTCACAAATTTAAACTTTGTTTTCAACTATTTCACCTTCCCAACAAGGTTGTAAGCTTCTATAACACTATTTTAAGACTCTTGGGCTTATTTTAAGAGCAATGAAATATGGAAAGATCCTGGGGGTTTATGTTGGGTTTTCCTTTGAAAAGTTAGCAAATGGAGGTTTAGATTTCTGGTGTAGTGCGGATGAGTTAGTTGAGAGAAAATAAAGAATGGTGCATATGGTGATGGTTGACAATGAATTGGGAAATTGATGAACTAATAAGCTCGGAATGGAAGTGATGAATTGATGATGGTTATGATGAGTTGAAGACTCAAAGAGAAATGATGATCTTGTTGAATAATGAGAGTGTGCCAGGCACTATATCCTTGGGGTTAAGTATGATAGTGTGCAGGGTATTATGTCCTTAGGATTGAATTATGATTGATAATCTTTTCTGCTGCAAGAGTGTGCCAGGAACTATATCCGTGGGTGAATAGAGTGTGCCCAGCACAATATCCGTGGGTTAATAGAGTATGCTCGACACTATATTCGTGGGTGCGGCAGAAAAGCGACATCCAAAAGGATGTGTCGGGTTGGCATTTATGGACCGACAAGTGATATCACGAGCCAATAGGATAGGAATTCATCATATGCATCTTTTATGTGCTTATTTGCTTTCCTTACGTGAGTTTGCCTAAATGTATAACATGCCTATTTGCTTACATGAACTAATTGCTTTATATGCTTCTACTTGTGTTTTATTTGTTTGCATTAATTGTGATTATCTGGTGCTGAGGAGGTTAGGTAGGCGGTGGCGATAGGATCGCACGGAGGTAAGGTTGACGAAGGCTGTGGGATACAGCGGTGTGATTAGTTAGAACCCCCTAAGTTTAGATAACCCTGGTTTATGGTTTAAGTTCTTTTATTTATTTTGTTCCAAGCTTGAATATCCGTATGTGATGTGGAGTTCTAGGATTGCTTTCGGCATCCCGGAGCCTTACATCTTACATCATTGGGCACTGTTACCATACTGAGAACCTCCCGTTCTCATTCCATACTTTGTTGTTGTTTTTCAGATGCAGGTCATAATCTACTTCGGTGAGATTGCGAATATGGTGACAGAGCAGAGTATGGTTCCTCCTTGGTTTAATTTATTTTACTTTGTTATAGTTACTCTCACGTCTTTATGTGTTTTATCTTTATGGCCTTAGAGGCTTACTTGAGAGATAGGTTGTATAACCTGTTTTAAATTCTAAAACTCCTTATATTTCTATTTGTAACTAGTCGGCTTAAACTCCACAAGCTGCGGCTAGTTCTCTATGATGATTATATTCTTATACTTATATATATTTTATTCCTTTATACCTATACCTTGTACCTTATGCGTTAGCTTCATGTGAACGTCTCACGTTTTTGTAATTCCGTAATTTGAGCTTAATCCTTTATCAGACTTCTAGAATATATTATTCCGCCTTAGAACTGTCGTAACCTCTGATTAACCTTTGCTTTACGGCTAGAGGTACAGCTTAGGGAAATTGGGGTGTTACATTTAGTGGTATCAGAGCAGTTCGTCCTCGTGAGCCTGAGGGTGTCTTCATTGCTTACTCTGTGTGTCTTTTCTTTGATGCTATTATGTTATCTACTTGATATTTTATAGCATGCTTGTTTGTGAGTGCCTGTTTGGGGGTGAATAAAGCACTAGGCTTTTGATATTGAGACTGATCACCTTGATATCGATTGTTTGGTATAGACAAGAATCCTAATGGCAACTCGTGGACGAGGTCGTACGCGTTCACGAGGAGAGAGTAGGAATGAGCGACCAGCCGATAACCATGCCGAGTTCATGGCGGTAATGGCGAATCTTACAAACATCATGGGGGCTACCGCTACTGCGACTCTACAAGTTGTGCATAGGTTAGGCCAACCGGCCGAAAATAGAAACGGAAATGGTGAAGAAAATGCAAATGAGAATGCGGGAGGAAACGGAGATAACACGGGAGGTGCTCCGATGACCTTGGTGACCTTTCTCAAGGTTCATCCTCCGAGTTTCTGAGGTTCAACTAATCCCACGGAAGCGGATAACTGGTTCCAAGCTATGGAATGTGCACTGCAAGCGCAGCATGTCCCGCATAACCAATACGTAGAGTTTACTGCTTACCAATTTTGGGAAGAGGCCTAGCATTGGTGGCAGGCAGAATGCCGCTTGCTATAGCTCCAGAATGCAGATGTTCCTTGATATGTATTTCAAACGGCCTTCTACAAGAAGTATTTCCCTGAGTCTGCAAGGGAAGCGAAGGAAATGGAACTGATGCAGCTGAAGCAAGGTTCTTTGTCTGTGGCAGATTATGCCAGCAAATTTGAGGAACTTTGTAGGTTCTCTAGGGCATTTCAGGGTGCCCAGAAACCTATGAAAGTTGGAAGTGTATCATGTATCAAAGGGGTTTGAAGTATGACATCATGACTGTTGTGGCTCCTATGGAGATTCGTATTTTCTCTAATTTTGTGAATGGTGCGTGGCAGAAGTTAGACCAATTAAGAGATTGTAATATAAGAACAGCGTTGCGAGTATAGCTCTTAACCAGCAAAAATCCGCCGCATCAATTTAGAAAGGTTGTCACAAAAGTTTTAAATAAAAAAAATAATGGGAGTATGAGTCCCAGGTTGTCTCCCAACGAGTTGCTAGAAAGGGTGCTAATTTATTAATCAGGAGTTTTCCAAGAGTTTTGAGAATTGATTAACAGAAAGTAAGCAATTGTAATTTAGTGCAATGAAAATAAAAAGGAATTTATATTATTCAAATTAAAAAGCCTTGACTGGGGGAGTGATTAATTGGAAGTTCTGTCCTTGTTGGAATTCTCTCAAGTGTAGTATAAAGAGGTTGTTATTTTCACTTAGTTAACCCTTACTAAATAAAGGAAAGTCAAGTGATTGAGCTAACTCTTATTCGCAAATCCTAGTCCTCTCCTTTGGGAAGGTCTAGCATTAGTAAATACAGAACTAGCCAACAACTTCTAATTTAACTATCACTTAAGCCTTCCAACTCAAGTGTCTCTTCTTAATCAACCCCCATGTCAAGTAGGGAATCTACTCCATTGATATGAATATAACGCTCATAGAAATATAAGAAGAAGACATAATAATTCAAAAAAATAGGGATTGAAAATTAATTAAAAGTAAAAGTAATCCTTTGCATTAACAATCCATGAAAATAATCCAATTACCACTTTAAACAAGAATTAAGAATATGGAATAAATAAAAGAGCAAGTAAAGAAACAAACTAGAATAGTTTCTTGAACGGAGGTGATGACTTTTCAATATCCAAAAGCAAAAGCAATAAACTAATAAACTCTGAATGTAAAAGAAAACTAGAGGAAGAGTAATTCTCTCTCTAGATTCAGATCTAAAAACCTAAAACTATCCTAATGAGAATATGTGAGTGTGTCTTGAGTCTCTGCACGTTCCCTGGCTTTATTCAGTGTTTCTGGGCCGAAAAATGGGTCAAAATACGGCCCGAAATTGCTCCCAGCATTTTCTGTTATTTCTGCAGATCCGCACGTCACGCGTACACGTCATTTGGCGAATTTCCTTGTCACGCGTACGCGTCTTCCATGCGTGCGCGTCTTTTGTGCAGACTCCAATCCGCGCGTACGCGTCAGGCACACGCACGCGTCGCTGCAATTTTCTCCATGTCGCGCGCATGCGTGTGCATCGATGCTCACTGGTCATCTCCTTAGTTTCTTGTGTTCCTTCCATTTTTGCAAGCTTCCTCTCCATTTTCTAAGCCATTCCTGCCCTATAAAGCCTGAAATATTTAACACACGGATCACAGCATCGAATGGTATAAAGGAGAATTAAAATGCACAAATTAAAGATCTGTAGGAAGCGAGTTTTCAACCATAGAACAAGACTAGGAAGGAATTGTAAAATCATGCAAATCATATGAATAAGTGGGTGAAGACTTGATGAAACCACTCAATTAAGCACAAGATAAACCATAAATAGTGGTTTATCAGTGAACAAGGCAAGAGTGCTTGAAGAATATGCAAAAATGGTAGCCTCGTCAAAGGAGACTTCTGGAGGAAATACTAGTAGAGAGCATGATGATCATCTTGGACCAAGGGGACAGAATTTTAAAAGAAATGAACACACTCCTCAACATCTGCGAGGTCAAGGGGATTTCAGAAAGAACAACAACGCTCAGTTCCACATGGCAAAGGGAGATGACCGCTGCTACACTTACGGATTACGAGGGCACCTTGCTAAGGACTGCCGTAGAGGAAGGAACCGAGGTGTGGGCAAGAGTCAGCAACCAGGCCGTGTGTTTGCTTTGGAGGCACGTGAGGCAACGGGGTCGGATCTTTTGACGAGAGGTAAGCGTATGCTTTAAGTCTTATATTGCCTGGACCTGAGGTTGGTTTGGTTCTATCTTTTGTAAAGTCGTCATTCGAATTTCAAGAGCTTAGAGTTTTATTGGAAGTAAACTATGTGGGAAAGGAGGATTCTAGCGGCGGTAGCCGAGGATTTCGGACTTGTGATGACGAACGATCCGAGTTGGCGTGCTGGAATGGTTACCAGGTATGACTAGAAGTCCTGCGGGTTCCCTATGTGGGTGATGGGTGCGGTCCAGCACTAGTGGCAACGAAAATACCGACTAACGTCCTTGCGGTTTTTAACTATGATTTTTGCCGTTTTAAGAATTAGAGTGATTTTCAAATCTGGTTTGGAGCTTTGGTTTAACTGATTTGGTTTTGAAACTAGGATTTGAACTTTTGATCAAATGATACGATTTTAAAAATGAAAGTGAGTCCTAAGATTTTGTTGGCTTATGATTTTGGTTTTGAATCTAACTTATCAAAATGGATTCAAATTTAAAGGTTTTGATTTAAGGGTTTCCAGGAATTTAGGAAAATCATGCTTTAAAATGATTGATTTACCAATAAAAGGTTTTTGACTCTTTTGATAAGGTTTTAACAATGGACTCATTTAGATTGGACTTGCTTTAAAGGTTTTGAAAAGTATTACAAATTCGGTATTTTGGTTTAAAAGAAAGGATTTTCGAATTCCTTGTGATGATAATCAGAGTGACGCAGCGGAAGTTGTACACCAAGTTGTCGAAGTGTGAGTTTTGGAAGGAAGAAGTGAAGCTCTTAGGTCATGTGGTGAGCAAGGGAGGAATGACCGTAGATCCTTATACGGTAGTAACGGTGATGGGATGGGAAAGACCGACAATGGTGACGGAAGTCAGAAGCTTATTGGATTTAGCCGTATATTACCAGAGATTCATTGAAGGATTTTCCCGGATTGCATTACTGATGAGATATTTTGGTGAAAACTAAATTTCTCCCAAAACACACAAATCTAACCGGCAAGTGCACCGGGTCGCATCAAGTAATAATAACTCACGGGAGTGAGGTCGATCCCACAGGGATTGATGGATCAAGCAACTTTAGTGGGTGATTAGTTTAGTCAAGCTAACATTGATGTGAATTGTGTGAAATTGTAACCAACAGAAAGTAAATGACAATGAATTTAAAATTGCAGAATGTAAATTGGCAAGTAACTTAAAGAGCAAGAAATGTAAATTGCAAGAATCTTAAATGACAAGAAATATAAATTGCATCAAATGTAAAGGGAATTGGGAATTGGATTTGCAGAAAGTAAATAAGGAAAAGTTAAATTGCAACAAGCAGAGAAGTAAAAGATGGATTTGATTGATTCGGAACCAAAACAGAAATGTAAATAAACATGAAAAGCAATAAACAGAGAATGTAAAATTGGAATTAAGATCTCAGGACCCAAGAGACTAGATAACCAAGTCTAGATCTCAATGCCTTCCTAGATCCAACAAGAATTGCCAATTTTATGCCCAATATAGACTATCATATATAGTTGGAAAGCTCTGAATGTCAGCTTTCTAACCCACTTGGAATCAGTTCAATTGGACATCTACAACTCAAGTTATGATCATTTGAAGAGGGCATGGTCGCTGGCTTTGGTGTGCAGCGTTTGAGGTAACGTTAGCCGGCTAACGTTGGCGAAAACGCCAGTTCTGGAGGCTCAAATGTAATGTCCACCCCATACTATTATACATTGTTGGAAAGCCCTGGATGTCTACTTTCCAATGCCTTTGGGAGCACATCATTTGGAGCTCTACAGCTCGAGTTATACTCCTTTGAAGGTGCAGAGGTCAAGTGGCCTCACTGCAGGTTACCACCATGTTCGTTTATGCACATTGCGGGGCCGTTTTCTCCCTCAATTTTAGTGTCCACCATGCAGTGCCATATATGCTTGGAAAGACCGATGGCTAGGTTGACAAGAAAGGGAGCGCCTTTGTTTGGATGTCGGAGCGTGCAGAGAGTTTTAAGATTTTGAGGCAGAAGTTAACTTCAGTGCCTGTTTTAATCTTGTTGGAACCGCATGAACCGTTCGAAGTATACTATAATGCCTCTCTGAAGGGTTTAAGCTACGTGTTGATGCAACACCGGAGTATGGTGGCTTATGCATCATGTTAGCTAGGACCGCATAAAGGAAACTATTCAACTCATGATCTGGAATTAGCGGTGATTGTGTTTGCACTGGGGATTTAGAGGCACCACCTGTGCGAAGTGAGGTTTAGCATCTTTTCTGATCATAAGAGTGTCAAGTATGTCTTTGATCAGAAAGAGCTTAAGAATACATTGGGGAAGACGGATGGATTTGCTAAAGGATTATGATTTTGAACTGAATTATCACCCTGGAAGGGCGAAGGTGATCGCAGATGCATTAGGTCAGAAATCCTTAATAATTGCTTGGGTGAGAATCAAGGAAGAAGAGTTAGTGGATAAGTATGTGGATCTTAAGCTGGACATTGGTGAGGTGGCCGGAAGAGCTTGTTTGGACCAGTTGCAGATTTTAAGCACTTTTAAGACGGAGATTCAGAGGGCTCAGTAAGATGAGCAGAAACTTCAAAAATTGTTACAACCAGTTGGTGATAAGAGGCATGAAGAATTCACTAAGGAGGGTGAAAGATTGTGGAGAGATAAGGGGAGAGTTTGCAAACAGGATGTCGGAAGTTTGAGACAAGACTTGTTGTCGGGGGCTCACTACAGTAGATTTTCTGTTCCTCCCGGAAGCACGAAGATGTATTGTAACTTAAAGAAGATGTTCTGGTGGCCTCGGATGAGAGGTGATGTAGCTACAGTGGCATCCAAGTGTTTGACGTGTCAGAAGGCAAAGATAGAGCATCAGAAGCCATCAGGAATGATACAGCCTCTTGAGATTCCTCAATGGATGTGGGCTATGATGCGGTTTGGGTGATCGTGGTTCGCTTAACCAAATCCACTCATTTTCTGCCTATCTGAGAGAACTATTCTATGGAGGAGTTGGCGAGAGAGAAAGTCGACACGGTAGAATGATGGTGAACGAGGTGCCTTGGCAACTTTTTGGATTAGTAACGTTGAAAGTAGGATGCTTCTTGAGGAATATATGTATATATATATATCCCATCGCGTGATTTGGATTTTCGAGGGAGAAAATCTTTTTAAGGAGGGGAGGATGTAAGAACTCGCGTTTTCACGTAAAACCATTTTAATAAAATAATTTTAGTGCCTGGAATAGATTCAAAATTTAGAAGTTTTAATTTGAAAATATAAATGAGAAAGTTGGTTTCAGTGAATTTTTCTGAGTTGGAAAATGTATTTCTTTCAAAAAATTTTTGTAAAAATGCATACCAGCGATTAAGCCGACAGTACCGGCTCTGGTCTGTCCAGTACTGCGTATTTTGGGAAAAAAAGATTTGAAAATTGATTTATTATTTTGAGAAGATAAAAATAATTTAGAATCGAAAACCAGACACTAACCTTAAAGGTTTTGGCACAAAGTGGGCCAAACGGACCAAAAATGCTAACGGGTTGGACCGGGCCCAAACCGGGTCCAAGGTCCAACATATATAAGCTCATTTAATGAGCATTTCAGCCCATTCTCCCCCATTTTGATGAGAGAGCCGCGGTTTTGAAGAGAGGAGAGGAGGAAGAGAGTACACTTTTCACCTCCACCTTCCAGAAGCCATAACTTTTGATCCAGAGCTCTGATTGATGAGCTGTTTGTGGCCACGCGAAGCTCTTGTCGAGCTCTACGTTTCTATCCAAAGAAATATGGTAAGAACTTGCGTCTCACTTCCCAATTTCGTGCCCTAGATTTCTGCATTTTTGAGGTTATAGTTTTGAGTAGATTTTGTGGTTTTGGTTGTTTAGGTGATCTCTAGTAGCGGATAATTGATGGATTTTACCCCTAATCTCGTTGGATAAGGTAAAGAACCCCTTTATCCTTGTGATTTGTTATAGTATGAGCTTTAGTTATTGATGTATGGTTATGTTGTATGTATGAAGCTTGTTTTTGGAGTTGGTGGTGGCTTTTGGTGTGGCTTTGATGGATTGGAGCTTGGTGGAAGCTTGATTGGAATCAAGTTTGGTGTTTGAGTATATTGAGAATCGGCCAAGGTATGGTTTTGGTTTCCTTTATGTAATATGTAATGTTTCTGGACACTTAGGCTAGTTGACCCTAAGATAGGATTGAATATGTTGATGTTTGTGATATATGTTTGATGATGAAATTGAGAGAAATGTATGTGTTGGAGCATGATGTGTGATGAATATGGATGAGAATTATTGTTGATGTTGTTAAAAATATTGATTATTGATGAATGTGTAAATTATGGTTTTTGAGGAGTGTTGTCGTTATTATGGATGAATAATAATGGATATTAATGTGGAAGTGGTGTTGTGTAGAAGGAATTGGAATAATAATAATAGTGATTATATAAATTGATGATGATTGTTGGTATTTTAGTGATTATGAAGGTTGATGATGAATGTTGATATTTGTTTTGGTTGTTGAGGTTGTTGTTGGTTGATGAGGATTATGAGTGTGGATTTATGATTGAATTGGAAATTTTGGATTGGTAGTGAGATATGATGTAATAGCTTAGTAATTTAGGTGTGAAAGTGAGGAGGATGATATCAAATGATAAGATGTTGTATGTAGTAGTGGTTTATGATGGTTGGACATGTTTTGGTTTGGTTTTGGAATGAGTGATGGTTAAATTTGAGGATTTGAGGTTTTGGGTGAAAAAGGATTTTTGGTGAACTTTGTCTGATCATAACTTTTTCTTCGATTTTCAAAATTTGTTGAATTTGGCTTATATTTGAAGATTATTGAAAAATCTTCGATTTGATATAAAGTTTGTAAAATTTAGAATTTTGTAGAGGAAGTTATGATCATTCAAAGTTGGTGATGAAAATCTGAAATTCTGCAAAGTTACAGAATTTCAGGATTTCTGATATGTGCACACGCACAGCCTTGTGCGCACGCACAACCCTGCAAAAATGTTATTCTGTGCGAACGCACAGACCTGTGCGTTCGCACAGGTAGGGGAAAGGGCTCTGGTAGCAGCACTAGCATAGGTTGTGCGCACGCACGTCAATGAAGAATTACGACCTATGTGGACGCACAACCCTGTGCACACGCACAAGTCTGGAAGGGATGTCTGTTAAGGGTGCTCGCACAGCTTGTGCAAGTGAACATACTTTATTAATTTTAGTACCTGTGCGTACGCACACCCCATGCGTACGCACACTTTCAAAATCTTATTGGGCGTGCGCACGCATACCATTTTAAGACTCTTGGACTTATTTTTAGAGCAATGAAATATGGGAATGGTCCTAGGGGTTTAAGTTGGGTTTTCCTTTGAAAAGTTAGCAAACGGAGGTTTAGGTTTCTGGTATAGTGCGGATGAGTTAGTTGAGAGAAAAGGAAGAATGGTGCATATGGTGACTGTTGACAATGAATTGGGAAATTGATGAACTAATAAGCTCGGAATGGAAGTGATGAATTGATGATGGTTATGATGAGTTGAAGACTCAAAGAGGAATGATGATCTTGTTGAATAATGAGAGTGTGTAGGGTATTATGTCCCTGGGATTGAATTATGATTGATAATCTTTTCTGCTACAAGAGTGTGTCAGGCACTATATCCTTGGGTTATGCATGCAAATGTGCCCAGTACTATATCCGTGGGTGAATAGAGTGTGCCCGGCACAATATCCGTGGGTTAATAGAGTGTGCCCGACACTATATTCGTGGGTGCGGCAGAAAAGTGACATCCGAAAGGATGTGTCGGGTTGGCATTTATGGACCGACAAGTGATATCATGAGCCAATAGGATAGGCATTCATCATATGCATCTTTTATGTGCTTGTTTGCTTTGCTTATGTGAGTTTGCCTAGTTGTATAACATGCCTATTTGCTTACTTGAACTACTTGCTTTATATGCTTCTACTTGTGTTTTATTTGTTTGCATTAATTGTGATTGTCTGGTGCTAAGGAGGTTAAGTAAGCGGTGGCGATGGGATCGCACAGAGGTAAGGTTGACGAAGGCTGTGGGATACAGCGGTGTGATTAGTTAGAACCCCTAAGTTTAGATAATCCTGGTTTATGATTTAAGTTCTTTTATTTATTTTGTTCTAAGCTTGAATATCCGTATGTGATGTGGAGTTCTAGGATTGCCTTCGGCATCCCAGAGCCTTACATCTTACATCATTGGGCACTGTTACCATATTGAGAACCTTCGGTTCTCATTCCATACTTTGTTGTTATTTTTCAGATGTAGGTCGTAATCTACTTCGGTGAGATTGCGGATATGGTGACAGAGCGGAGTATGGTTCCTCCTTGGTTTAATTTATTTTACTTTGTTATAATTACTCTCACATCTTTTTATGTTTTATCTTTATGGCCTTAGAGGCTTACTTGAGAGATAGGTTGTATAAGATGTTTTAAATTCTAAAACTCTGTATATTTCTATTTGTAACTAGTCTGCTTAAACTCCGCAAGCTGCGGCTAGTTCTCTATGATCATTATATTCTTATACTTATATATGTTTAATTCCTTTATACATATACCTTGTACCTTATACGTTAGCTTCGTGTAAACGTCTCACGCTTTTGTAATTCCGTAATTTGAGCTTAATCCTTCATCAGGCTTGTAGCGCTTTTCAGAGATGGTGAAAAAAGGTTCCAGTGCCTCCTACCAGAAGGTTTAGGATGCCAAGAGAAGGTCACAGGCACGTGCTGATGCTGTGAGGGCTGCCGGCACTGTACCTCCTCCTCCTCATGATATGGGTACCTCTTCTCGTTCCATTATGGTAACTTCTGGTTTTGCCTCTTCTCTTCCTCCTCCCATCGTTCATGCCCGAGCTTCCCCTGAACCTAAGAAGAAGAAGCGTAAGACCTCGGGGTCTGGCTCTTCTTCTTGGGACTTTGATGGTCCCCAATTCGTTTGGAATCACATCTTTCTCCATACTCAAATTAATATGGATTATGCTTCCGTTCGAAACCATCTTAATATCCTGGTTCAGGGGAGTGTTCGGGCTGTTGGGTTATGTACAAAACTTCTTGATATTTTAGACCAAACTCCCCTCAGCTCTTTGGGTTCTACCCAAAAGGTTGAGGAGTTGGAAGGGAGGATTGGCCTCTATCAAGAGGAAGAGAAAAGGCTCCTGGAGGAAGTTACATGGTTGAAGGAGGAGAGGTCCCAACTTCAGGAGAGGGAAAAGAAGTTGATGGCCCAGTGTGCCATGGCAGAAGGTCTTAAGGAGAAGGCGAAGCAGAATTATGTAAGGGTCTTTTTCGAGAACATTGATCTCCAGCGGTAGCTGGAGAGAGGTCGGGTGGCTTATCAGGATTTGGAGGACTCCCTGGCGGAGAGCTCGGAGGAGGCCTGGAGGATTTTCAAAGAGCAGGTCGGAGTCATTGCTCCTGGCCTGGATCTTTCCCCTTTTGATCTTGATAATATTGCTGTGAATGGGCCTATTGTTTCTCCTCCCCGACCTGAGACGGATTCTGAGCTGAAGACCCATGGACAAAGACTTATAGAATCTGCTCTTCGCGAGGATCAACTGAAGGGATCCCGGCTGACGTCTTCAAATGTTCCGACCCCTACTGCCGAAGAGACTTCTCCGTCCTCCCCTGCCACTGATCCGACCTCTCCTCCCTCTGGTGACTCTTAATTTTTCTTCTATTAATTGATTTGAGCTATTGGGGGCCTGGCTTGTGGGCCCCTTAAACAATTTATCTTTTTCTGTTGTTTGTGGTGGTTGACTCTGACTTTCTTGGCCTTTTATGGCCGTTAACAAAAAATGCGCTTAACTTTTTGCCCTTTTTTGGATAAGGGCTTTTATAATATTTTTTCATGCATGCTTACGATAATTTCTTTCGCTAGGTTTCTGCCTTTGAGTATTTCCTGTACTCAATTTTTGCTTATTGAGTTTTGGTACGCGGAATCGTGATTACACTTTAATTATGTAAAATTCATAGCTCTTTCTTTCCCTGGCAATGGCGCCAAAAATATGATGCCAATACCATGGTTCACAACTCCGTGTAACTGACCAGCAAGTGCACTGGGTCGTCCAAGTAATACCTTACATGAGTAAGGGTCGAATCCCACGGAGATTGTTGGTATGAAGCAAGCTATGGTCACCTTGTAAATCTCAGTCAGGCGGATATAAAATAATAATATGGTTTTCGAAATTAAATAATAAAATAGGGATAGAAATACTTATGTAAATCATTGGTAGGAATTTCAGATAAGCGAATGGAGATGCTTTTCGTTCCTCTGAACCTCTGCTTTCCTGCTATCTTCATCCAATCAGTCTTACTCCTTTCCATGGCTGGCTTTATGTGATACATCACCATTGTCAACGGCTACTTTTGGTCATCTCTCGGGAAAATGATCCAATGCCCTGTCACGGTACGGCTAATCGTCTGGAGGCATCACCCTTGTCAATGGCTTCATCTTATCCTCTCAGTGAAAATGATCAACGCACCCTGTCACGGTACGGCTATTCATCTGTCGGTTCTCGATCATGCTGGAATAGGATTTACTATCCTTTTGCGTCTGTCACTAACGCCCTGCAATCGCGAGTTTGGAGCTCGTCATAGTCATCCAATCATTGAATCCTACTTGGAATACCACAGACAAGGTTTAGACCTTCCGGATTCTCTTGAATACCGCCATCATTCTAGCTTACGCCATGAAGATTCTGGTTAGGAGATCTAAGAGATACTCATTCAATCTAAGGTAGAACGGAAGTGGTTGTCAGGCACGCGTTCATAGGGAATGATGATGATTGTCACATTCATCTTCAGCTTCATGATTGCACCAAGAAACTTGGCAGTTTGCTCTTCAGTAACATCCTCATTCTCTTCAGAAGAGGAATACTCATCAGAGCTCATGAAGGGTATAAGGAGGTTCAATTGAATCTCTATGGTCTCTAGATGAGCCTCAGAGTCCTTTGGTTCCTCAGAGGGAAGCTTCTTATTGGTCACTGGACGTCCCAGGAGGTCTTCCTCCTTGGGATTCACGTCCTCCTCTCCTTCTTTGGGTTCGGCCATGGTGCTTATGTCAATGGCCTTGCACTCTCCTTTTGAATTCTCTTCTGTATTGCTTGGGAGAGTATTAGGAGGGATTTCAGTGATCCTTTTACTCAGCTGGCCCACTTGTGCTTCCAAATTTCTAATGGAAGACCTGGTTTTATTCATGAAACTCACAGTGGCCTTAGATAGATCAGAGACTAGAATTGCTAAATTAGAAGCATTTTGTTCAGAGATCTCTGTCTATTGCTGAGTGCATGATGGAAAAGGTTTATTATTGTTAAACCTGTTTCTTCCACCATTATTAAAGCCTTGTTGAGGCTTTTGATCCTTCCATGAGAAATTGGGGTGATTTCTCCATGATGAGTTATAGGTGTTTCCGTAAGGTTCACCTAAGTAATTCACCTCTGCTATTGCAGGGTTCTCAGGATCATAAGCTTCTTCTTCATAAGAAGCCTCTTGAGTACTGTTGGATGCAGCTTGCATTCCATTCAGACTCTGAGAAATCATATTGACTTGCTGAGTCAATATTTTATTCTGAGCCAATATGGCATTCAGAGTATCAACTTCAAGAACTCCCTTCTTCATAGGCGTCCCATTACTCACAGGATTCCTTTCAGAAGTGTACATGAACTGGTTATTAGCAACCATGTCAATGAGTTCTTGAGCTTCT
>NC_029789.2:94334562-94345830 GCF_000816755.2 Arachis ipaensis
CTTTCAGGTTCTGGATCTGCTTCCACAAGAATGTTCTTATCCTTGCTCCTGCTCATATGACAAAGAAGAGGGCACAAAATAATAATAATAATAATAGAGATCCTTTATACCACAGTATAGGATCCCTGTGTGAGTGGAAGAAAAGAGGGAGATAAGGAATGTAATGTAATGGAAGAAACACAACTGTGAGGAGGGTTGAGATGTGAGATGAGATGTTAGTAAATGAATAAATAAATAGAATAAGATGGGAGAGGGAGAATTTTTGAAAAATATTTTTGAAAAAGAGTTAGTGATTTTCGAAAATGGTTTTTGAAAAATGTTAGTATTTTTCAAAATTTTTTTAAATCAAAAATAAAAATAAGAATAATTAGTTAATTAAAAAGAAATTTTTGAAAAAGAGGGAAGATATTTTTGAAAATTAGAGAGAGAGAGTTAGTTAGGTAGTTTTGAAAAAGTTAAGAAACAAACAAAAAGTTAGTTAGTTAGTTGAAACAAATTTTGAAAAGATAAGAAGTTAGGAGGTTAGAAAAGATATTTTGAAACCAACTTTTTGTAAAAGGTAAGATAAGAAGATATTTTAGAAATTAGTTTTGAAAAAGATTTGGTTTTTAAAATCTCAATTAATGATTTGATTCATAAGAAATCACAAGATATGATTCTAGAACTTAAAGTTTGAATCTTTCTTAACAAGCAAGTAACAAACTTCAAATTTTTGAATCAAAACATTAATTGATTATGTTATTTTCGAAAATTTGATATAAAAATAAGAAAAAGATTTTTGAAAAATATGTTTAGAATTTTTCGAAAATAACTAACAAAAATAAAAAAGATTTGATTTTTGAAAAAGATTTTGAAAAAGATTAGATTTTTAAATTGAAAATTTGATTTGACTCATAAGAAACAACTTGATTTTAAAAATTTTTGAAAAAGTCAACTCAAATTTTCGAATTTGATGAGAGAAAAAGGGAAAGATAATTTTTTTTTGTTTTTTGAATTTTTATGATGAGAGAGGAAAACAGGAAAAATGATGCAATGCATGAAAGTTATGGATCAAAACAATGAATGCATGCAAGAATGCTATGAATGTCAAGATGAACACCAAGAACACTTTGAATGTCAAGATGAACATCATAGACACAATTTTGAAAAATTTTTAATGCAAAGAAAACATGCAAGACACCAAACTTAGAATTCTTTAATGCTTATGCACTAAGAATTCAAGAATGCATATGAAAAACACCATACAACACAAAACAAAAAATCATCAAGATCAAACAAGAAGACTTACCAAGAACAATTTGAAGATCATGAAGAACACTATGAATGCATGAAATTTTCGAAAAATGCAAGATGCACATGCAAATGACACCAAACTTATGACATGACTCATGACTCAAACAAGAAACACAAAAAATGTTTTTGATTTTTATGATTTTCTAATTTTTTTTTTGATTTTTTCGAAAATTATATGAAAAAGAAAAAATAAGGATTCCAAAATTTTTAACATGAATTCCAGGAATCTTGCATTCTTAGTCTAAAGCTTCAGTCCAGGAATTAGACATGGCTCACTAGCCAGCCAAGCTTTCAATGAAAGCTCCAGTCCAAAACACTAGACATGGCCAATGGCCAGCCAAGCTTCAGCAGGTGAATCAGGAACAGCAGCAGGTGGATTAGCAACAACTAGCTTGCTCTTGATAACAAATTGCTGCCTTAGTCCAAATAAATTTAGACATGGCTTTACAGCCAGCCAGGCTTCACATGCTTCATGAAACACTAGAATTCATTCTTAAAAATTTTGAATAAAATTTTTTAAAGCATTTTTATATTATTTTTTTTTCGAAAACAAAGGAGAAAATATTGAAATATTTTTGAAAAATTTTTTTGAAAAGAAAACAAAAAGAAAATTACCTAATCTGAGCAACAAGATGAACCGTTAGTTGTCAAAACTCGAACAATCCCCGGCAACGGTGCCAAAAACTTGGTACGCGGAATCGTGATTACACTTTAATTATGTAAAATTCATAGCTCTTTCTTTCCCTGGCAATGGCGCCAAAAATATGATGCCAATACCATGGTTCACAACTCTGTGTAACTGACCAGCAAGTGCACTGGGTCGTCCAAGTAATACCTTACGTGAGTAAGGGTCGAATCCCACGGAGATTGTTGGTATGAAGCAAGTTATGGTCACCTTGTAAATCTCAGTCAGACGGATATAAAATAATAATATGGTTTTTGAAATTAAATAATAAAATAGGGATAGAAATACTTATGTAAATCATTGGTAGGAATTTCAGATAAGCGAATGGAGATGCTTTTCGTTCCTCTGAACCTCTGCTTTCCTGCTTTCTTCATCCAATCAGTCTTACTCCTTTCCATGGATGGCTTTATGTGATACATCACCATTGTCAACGGCTATTTTCGGTCATCTCTCAGGAAAATGATCCAATGCCTTGTCACGGCACGGCTAATCGTCTGGAGGCATCACCCTTGTCAATGGCTTCATCTTATCCTCTAAGTGAAAATGATCAACGTACCCTGTCACGGCACGGCTATTCATCTGTCGGTTCTCGATCATGCTGGAATAGGATTTACTATCCTTTTGCGTCTATCACTAACACCCTGCAATCGCGAGTTTGGAGCTCGTCACAGTCATCCAATCATTGAATCCTACTTGGAATACCATAGAAAAGGTTTAGACCTTCCGGATTCTCTTGAATGCTGCCATCATTCTAGCTTACGCCACGAAGATTCTGGTTAGGAGATCTAAGAGATACTCATTCAATCTAAGGTAGAACGGAAGTGGTTGTCAGGCACGCGTTCATAGGGAATGATGATGGATGATGCGTTCATCACATTCAGATTGAAGTACGAATGAATATCTTGGAAGCGAAATAAGATGAATTGAATAGAAAACAGTAGTACTTTGCATTAATCTTTGAGGAACAGCAGAGCTCCACACCTTAATCTATGGAGTGTAGAAACTCTACCGTGAAAATACATAAGTGAAAGGTCCAGGCATGGCCGAGATGGCCAGCCCCCAAAACGTGATCAATAGATCAAAAGATAATCCAAAGATGTCAAAAAGACTAGTAAAATGTCCTATTTATAATAAACTAGCTTGAGTGTTGCACGTGTAGAGGTCCTTTCTGGAGTTGAACGCCAGCTTTTGTGCCAGTTTGGGCGTTCAACTCTGGTTTTGGCTCCTTTTCTGGCGCTGGACGCCAGATTTGGGTAGAAATCTGGCGTTGAACGCCAGTTTACGTATCTATTCTTGGCCAAAGTATGGACTATTATATATTGCTGGAAATCCCTGAATGTCTACTTTCCAACGCAATTGGAAGCGCGCCATTTCAAGTTCTGTAGCTCCAGAAAATCCATTTTGAGTGCAGGGAGGTCAGAATCCAACAGCATCAGCAGTCCTTCTTCAACCTCTGAATCTGATTTCTGCTCAAGTCCCTCAATTTCAGCCAGAAAATACCTGAAATCATAGAAAAACACACAAACTCATAGTAAAGTCCAGAAATGTGAATTTAACATAAAAACTAATGAAAACATCCCTAAAAGTAACTAGATCCTACTAAAAACATACTAAAAACAATGCCAAAAAGCGTATAAATTATCCGCTCATCAAGTTTCTGTAACTTAGGTTATTTTTGCGATGCATTTCTATTTTCTCGGTTCCTCCGACAAAGTAGTCATTTTTAAGTTTTGAAATTCCGAGTTAGTATGATCAACCGTGTAACCTCTTTACACCGACTTGTACCTCGTCGTTTTATCTTGCCGACCACTTAGGTCGGGCATGGGATTTTTATGTTTTATCGAGCTTAAGTTGGTGCGTTTCGTAGGATAATGATAATGAGAAGTGGAATATATAAAGACATGTAGTAAAAATATCTTTATTCTTTTTGATGAAGGTACTTTTTTGCTACTAGGGGAGTCTTTAAGACTTATTCTTTCCTAGCCTCTACTTTGATGCCTCGTTAAAACCCCCTTCAAGAAAACCCTTTTTGGGAAAAAACCATGAAGTCGGGAAAAAGAGTACACCAGGGAGTGGAGTTTGTTTTTAACTATAGTACCTTTTCATATTACAAGCATGCCACGACCTTGGTAGCTCGATACCGTTCAAGTCGGTTACCTTGTAGTATCCCTTTCCTAAGACTTCACTTATCTTGTATGGCCCTTTCCAATTAGCAGCGAGCTTTCCTTCTCCCGACTTGTTGACTCCAATGTCGTTTCTGATTAAGACTAAGTCTTCCGGGACGAAGCTTCTTCGGATGACTTTCTTATTATATCTATTTGTCATCCATTGCTTTAACACTGCTTCTCTTATCTAGCTTGTTCTCAGACTTCAGGGAGTAGCTCGAGCTCCTCTTTGTGCCCCTGTATGTTGCTAACCTCATTATAGAAGCTCACCCTTGGACTTTGCTGGTTAATTTCAACTGGTATCATGGCTTCTATGCCATAAGCAAGTCGAAAGTGTGTTTCTCCTGTGGTAGACTAAGGCGTAGTTCGATAAGCCCATAGTACTTGAGGGAGTTCTTCAGCCCATGCTCCTTTTGCATCTTGCAACCTTTTCTTCAACCCTGCTAGCATGACTTTGTTAGTTGCTTCAGCTTGCCTGTTTGCTTGTGGGTGCTCTACTGAGGTAAACTGATGCTTGATCTTCATACTGGCTACTAGGTTTCTGAAGGTGGAGTCGGTGAACTGAGTTCCATTATCAGTAGTAATGGAGTGAGGAACTCTGTACCTTGTGATAATGTTCTTATAGAGGAACCTCTGACTTCTTTGGGCTATGATGGTGGCTAATGGCTCTGCTTCGATCTACTTCGTGAAGTAGTCTACTCCCACTATTAGGTATTTTACTTGCCTAGGCGCTTGGGGATAGGGTCCCAGTAGGTCCAATCCCCATTTTGCAAAAGGCCATGGAAAAGTTATGCTAATGAGCTCCTCGGGGGGAGCGACGTGGAAATTTGCATGCATTTGGCATGGCTGACACTTCTTTATGAATTCGATGGCATCTTTCTGCAAGGTCGGCCAGTAGAACCCGACTCGTATGACTTTCCTAGTCAAGGACCTTGCTCCGAGATGGTTCCCACATATACCATTATGGACCTCTTCTAAGACTTCTGTTGTCCTTGAGGTCGGGACGCATTTTAACAATGGTGTGGATATACCTCTTTTATAGAGGATATTTTTTACCAAAGTATAGTTTTGTGCTTTCCTCCAGATTTTCTTGGCCTCTTTTTCCTCTTTGGGTAGGATGTCAAATTTCATGTATTCGATTAGTGGGTTCGTCCATCCAAGATCCAATCCAGATACTTCAAGGACGTCTTGTCTGCCCTCTATTTTTGTGACTGAGGGTTCTTGGAGAGTTTCTTGTATCAGGCTTCTATTATTCCCCCTGGCTTGGTACTTGCTAGTTTGCAGAGTGCATCTGCTCTACTGTTGAGATCCCGAGTTATGTGTTTGACCTCAGTTTCTGCAAATTGCCTAAGATGCTCCAAGGTTTTGTCTAACTACCTCTTCATGTTGGGGTCTTTAGCCTGGTACTCTCCATTTATTTGGGAGGTCACCATCTGAGAATCGCTAAATACAACTACTTTGGTCGCACCGACTTCCTCGGCCAGCTTTAACCCTGCAATCAAGGCTTCATACTCTGCCCGATTGTTAGAAGCTGGAAATTCAAATTTGAGGGAGACTTCTAGTTGGGTTCCCTCTTGGTTGACTAATATTATGCCTGCACCGCTTCTGACTTTGTGGGAGGATCCATCCACCTATAGCTCCCATGTAGTGGAGGCTTCCTCTTGATCTCCTGCATATTCTGCCACGAAGTCAGTGAGGCATTGGGCTTTAACGGCCGTCCAAGTTTCGTACCTAAGATCGAACTCGGAAAGCTCTATGGCCCATTGAACCATTCTACCCGCAATATCCATTTTCTGAAGGATTTGCTTTATGGGCTGGTTCGTTCAAACTCTTATTGTGTGTGCTTGAAAATAAGGTCGTAGTCTTCGAAAGGCTATGATTAAGGCATACGCAAAATTTTCAAGTTTTTGATACCTTAATTCAGGGCCTTGTAGAACTTTACTGGTGAAGTACACAGGATGCTACCCGACCTCGTCTTCCTGTATTAGAGCCGATGCTACAGCTTTGTCGGCTATAGACAAATACAGGACGAGTTCTTCTCCAACTTCAGGTCGGGTCAGAATGGGGGGTTGGCTTAAAATCCTTTTGAACTCCTGGAATGCTTCTTCGCACTCAGGGGTTGATTCGATCTGGCATCATTTCCTTAGTAGAGAGAAGAGTGGTATGGATCTTAACGCTGATCCTGCCAAGAACTTGGAGAGAGCTGCAAGTCGGCCGTTCAATTGTTGGACCTCCCTTAAGCAAGTCGGACTTTTCATTTCTAGAACTGCTTTGCACTGGTCGGGGTTGGCTTCAATTCCCCTTTACGTAAGCATAAATCCCAAAAATTTTTCTGTCTCCACCGCGAAGGTGTATTTTGTGGGATTTAATCTCATTCCATGTATCCTAATGGTGTTGAAGACTTGCGAGAGGTCAGTCAAGAGGTTGGTCTCATCCTTGGTTTTTACCAGTATATCGTCTACATAGACTTCCATTAGACTCCCAAGGTGAGATGCAAACACTTTATTCATCAGTCTTTGATATGTGGCCCCAGCATTTTTTAACCCAAAAGGCATGACCACATAGCAATAATTTGCTCTTGGAGTGATAAAAGTTGTATTTTCTTGATCTGGCTTATACATCTGAATTTGGTTATATCCCGAGTATGTGTCCATGAACGACAAGTATTGATATCCCAAGTTGGAGTCTACTAAGGTATCAATGTTTAGGAGTGGATATGGGTCTTTGGGACACGCCTTGTTCAGGTCGGTGTATTCGACGCACATCCTCCACTTGCCATTTTGCTTTTTGACCAGCACCACATTTGCTAACCACGCTAGATATTTAACCTCTTTGACGAAGCAAGCTTTTAAGAGGGCTTGTACTAGTTCTTCCACCACTTGGACCCATTCAGGCCCGAGCTTTCGTCTTCTTTGTTGAACAGGTCACGATCCCGGGTACACTGACAGTGTATGCGACATGAGCTCAGGATCTATTCTCGGCATGTCGGAGGCTTTCCAGGTGAAGAGGTCAGAATTTTCTTGTAGGAGCCTTATGAGCTTCTTCTTCAACTCTTTTTTCAGGTTGGCTCCTATATTGGTATTTCTTCCTTCATCCTCTCCGACTTGTACCTCCTCAGTTTTTCTCCCGGGTTGTGGTCGCATTTTTTCTTTAGCCCTGGCTCCTCCGAGCACAATTGCGTGCACCTCCTTGCCCTTTTGTCTCAGGTTCAGGCTTTCATTGTAACACTTTCTTGCCAAATTCTGGTCTTTCCTGATGGTTGAAATTCCCTCTGGTGTTGGAAATTTCATGAAAAGGTGGGGGTGGACACCACTACTCTGAGCCGATTTAGGGTTGTTCTGCCTATTAGGGCATTGAAGGCTGAACCAACATTGATGACTATGAAGTTGATGCTCAGAGTCTTTGATTTTGCCCCTTTTCCAAAGGTTGTGTGTAGGGGTATGAATCCTAGTGGCTTTATTGGTGTATCCCCCAGCCCATATAAGGTATTGGGGTAAGCTCTTAACTCCGTTTCTTCCAGTCCCAGTTTATTAAACGTTGGTTTGAACAGGATATCGGCCGAGCTTCCCTGATCCACTAGGGTCCTTTGTAGATGGGCATTGGCAAGGATCATGGTTATCACCACTGGATCGTCATGTCCGGGAATGATGCCTTGCCCATCTTCTTTAGTGAAAGAGATGGTTGGAAGGTCAGAAGCTTCACCCCCGACCTGGTAGACTTCCTTCAGGTGTCTTTTGCGATAAGACTTTGTGAGACCACCACCAGCAAACCCTCCTGAGATCATGTGTATATATCTTTCCGGGGACTGCGGTGGTGGGTCTCTTCAGTCCTCATCATCTCGCTTTCTTTTGCCATGATGGTCCGTCCTTTCCACGAGATATCTGTCGAGCCGACCTTCTCTGGTCAGCTTTTCTATCACGTTTTTTAGGTCGTAACAATCATTTGTTGAGTGACCATATATTTTATTATACTCACAGTAGTCGCTACGACTTTCCCCCTCCCCTTTTTTTTGATGGGTCTAGGGGGAGGTAGTCTTTCAGTATGACAAATTTCCTTGTAGACATCCACTAGGGAAACTCGTAGAGGAGTATAGGAGTGATACCTCATGGGCATTTCAGGGCCAACCTCCTCTTTTTTCCTGGGTTTTCTTTCCTTCGCTTTTGATGAGTGAGAATGCCCAGGTCGCCAGTTTGGTTCTCACAGCCTGACGTTTTCCTCCATGTTGATGTACTTTTCAGCTCTCTCCTGTATATCACTCAGGAAGGTCGGATGCCTTTTTGAGATGGACTGGGAGAAGGGGCCTTCTCGGAGTCCATTTACTAGGCCCATGAATACTGCCTCTGTAGGCAGGTCTTGAATTTCAAAACACGCTTTGTTGAACCTTTTCATGTAGTCTCTCAAGGGTTCTCTGATCTCCTATTTTACTCCCAGGAGACTCGGTGCGTGCTTTACTTTGTCCTTCTGGATGGACAATCACATGAGGAACTTCTGCGAGAGGTCGTCGAAGCTGGTGACCAACTTTGGGGGGAGGCTATCGAACCACTTCATCGCTGCTTTGGTTAAGGTCGTCGGGAAGGCCTTATAGCGAGTAGCATCAGAGGCGTCGGCTAGGTACATCCGATTTTTGAAATCGCTCAAGTGATGCTTGGGGTCAGTGGTTTCATCATATAAGTCCATATCAGGGCTTTTGAATTTCCTTGGAATCTTTGCCCTCATTATGTCCTCACTGAAGGGATCTTCTCCTCCCAAGGGTGAATCTTCTCGGTCGCTGCGAGAGTTTCTACCTCGGAGACCTGATTCTAGTCTTGAGAGATTTTCTTCAAGCTTTATCCGTCGTTTGACCTCCCTTCTTAGGCTCTTTTCTGCCTCTCGTTGCTGCTCCAATTCCTGTTCTAGTTGTTCCAGCCGTCCCTGGTGGCCATGAAACAATCCCATGAAATCAGTTGCATGGGGTTGTCCTTCTTTTCCTGATTCATGTCCCTCAGAAGAGTTCCCTTTTGGGTTCTTTACCCCTGAGGTGCCTTCTTTGTGTTGGTTAGTCATCCCTTGGTGAGTGATTATTGCTCTGTCGTTATTACTAGCGTCCTAGTTCTCTTGCTCAGAATCGGACGCTGTGTTTCCATCCTCGTTGAAATCATCCGCCATCATTGGTTGATCTCCAGGACCCCGACAACGATGCCAATGTTCTGGGGCTTACCTAGAACCGGATGGTGGTTGGGCTTGTTTGTGAGGCCCAAGCGCTAGAGGAGGGTGGTCTCCGACTTGGTTTACGTCTGGGAGCCGCCATCCAAGTTGTGTATGTGAAAGAATGGGGTGGTACCTGCAAAGACACTCTGATGCCTAAGTCAGCAAAGGGGTAAACAGGTATAGAGAGTATTGGAACTTAGAGATACCTGAGGGGTGTCAGTGTATTTATAGTGGTGAACCAATAACCACCGTTGGAGTAGTTTCACCTTTTAAGGTGGATAACCGTCCCTTTATCTTAGGAAAGTTGGGATATGGCTCGTAGAAGTGTGTTGAGCGATTTTAGGGGGAGTTACTTATTTGAATAAGTGTTATCTGCCAGTTATCATTCGATCCCGACTTCTTTGGAGTGGAGCCTGTATTTGATCCGACCTCTCATAAGGAGGTCGGTGGGTAGCGAAGGCCAATCTTTGGATTGGGCCTTTTTGGTTTATTTGGACCTGGACCCTAGTGTTACGCTAGGGTATGAACAGTATCTGGTGCACAAAATTGTGATGTCCAGGCTCGAACAATCCCTGGTAATAGCTCCAAAGCTTGGTGCTTTGATCTTAATTCATAATTGTCACAACTTCGATACAACTAACCAGCAAGTGCACTGGGTCGTCCAAGTAATACCTTACGTGAGTAAGGGTCTATTTAACATTCTTAAACAACAACTTCAAATGACATATGCACTGTTCACGCATACATTCAGAAAACAAGAAGCATTGTCACCACATCAATATAATTAAACTAAGTTCAAGGATAAATTCAAAACTCATGTACTTCTTGTTTTTTTGAATTAAAACATTTTTCATTTAAGAGAGGTGATGGATTCATAGGACATTCATATCTTTAAGACAAAGTTACTAACTACTAATGATCATGTAATAAAGACACAAACATATATAAGCACATAACATATAAAAACAAAAAACAGAAGAAATAAGAGCAAGGAATGAATCCACCTTAGTGGTGATGGCGTTTCAATAATGTTCTTGAGCTCTTCTATGTCTTTTCCTTGCCTTTTGTTGCTCCTCCTTCATTGCTTTTAGATCTTCTCTGATTTCATGAAGGATGATGGAGTGCTCTTGATGTTCCACCCGTAGTTGTCCCATGTTGAAACTTAGAGGCCTTCAACCTTTACTAGCACATCCTCTACTTGTCCATACGCCTGTTTTCTTGAACTGTCTGCCATCTCTAATGAGATTTTAGCAGCTTGCACCACATAGATTCCCAGTTTCTCTATTACAGAGAGGGGCATGAGGTTTATTCCTGAACCAAGGTCACACAGAGCCTTAAAGATCATGGTGCCTATAGTACAAGGTATTATGAACTTTCCAGGATCCTGTCTCTTCTGAGGCAATGTCAGTTGATCCAGATCACTTAGTTCATTGATGAACAAGGGAGGTTCAACTTCCCAAGTATCAATGCCAAATAATTTGGCATTCAGCTTCATGATTGCACCAAGAAACTTGGCAGTTTGCTCTTCAGTAACATCCTCGTTCTCTTCAAAAGAGGAATATTCATCAGAGCTCATGAAGGGCATAAGGAGGTTCAATGGAATCTCTATGGTCTCTAGATGAGCCTCAGAGTCCTTTGGTTCCTCAGAGGGAAGCTCCTTATTGATCACTGGACGTCCCAGGAGGTCTTCCTCCTTGGGATTCGCGTCCTCTCCTCTCCTCACAGGTTCGGCCATGGCGCTTATGTCAATGGTCTTGCACTCTCCTTTTGGGTTCTCTTCTGTATTGCTTGGGAGAATACTAGGAGGGATTTCAGTGATCCTTTTACTCAGCTGGCCCACTTGTGCTTCCAGATTTCTAATAGAAGACCTTGTTTCATTCATGAAACTTACAGTGGCCTTAGATAGATCAGAGACTAGATTTGCTAAATTAGAAGCAT
>NC_029789.2:94345950-94346214 GCF_000816755.2 Arachis ipaensis
TCTCCATGTTGTGTTTCCATAAGGTTCACCTAAGTAATTTACCTCTGCTATTGCAGGGTTCTCAGGATCATAGGCTTCTTCTTCAGAAGATTCAGAAGATGTACTGTTGGATGCAGCTTGCATTCCATGAAGACTCTGAGAGATCATATTGACTTGCTGAGACAATATTTTATTCTGAGCCAATATGGCATTCAGAGTATCAACCTCAAGAACTCCCTTCTTCATAGGCGTCCCATTACTTACAGGATTCCTTTCAGAAGTGTA
>NC_029789.2:94349126-94350306 GCF_000816755.2 Arachis ipaensis
TCTAGCTCTGTCTCTTACAGCAAAAGGGAAAAGCATGAGCCTGTAGACTTCAGGATCTACTCCATTAGTCTTAACAGTATCACATATCTGCAAGAATTCAGTTAAGAACTGAAAAGGATCTTCAGATGGAAGTCCATGAAACTTGCAGTTCTGCTGCATCAGAGAAACTAATTGAGGTTTCAGCTCAAAGTTGTTTGCTCCAATGGCAGGAATGGAGATGCTTCTTCCGTGTAAATTGGAATTTGGTGTAGTAAAGTCACCAAGCATTCTCCTTGCATTGTTGTTGGGTTCGGCTGCCATCTCCTTTACTTGTTCGAAATTTTCAATCAAGTTGTCTCTGGATTGTTGTAATTTAGCTTCTCTTAATTTTCTCTTCAGAGTCCTTTCAGGTTCTGGATCAGCTTCAACAAGAATGCTTTTTTCTCTGTCCCTGCTCATAAGAAAGAGGAGAGAAAAAGAAAAGAAGAGGAATCCTCTATGTCACAGTAAAGAGGTTCCTTATTGTTAGTAGAAATGAAGAAGAAGAAATTCGAACACAGATAGAGGAGGGGGTTCGAATTTGGTGATGATGTGAGGAAGAGATGTTAGTAGATGAATAAATAAATAGAATAAGATGAGAGAGAAGGAGGGATTTTTCAAAAATTATTTTTGAAAAGGAGTTAGTGATTTTTGAAAATAGTTTTTGAAAAATATTTAGTATTTTTTTTTCGAAAAATTTTTTGAAATCAAAAATAAAAATAAAAATAATTAGTTAATTAAAAAGAAATTTTTGAAAAAAGGGGGAGGTATTTTCGAAAATTAGAAAGGGAGAATTAGTTAGGTGGTTTTGAAAAAGTTAAGAAACAAACAAAAAGTTAGTTAGTTAGTTGAAACAAATTTTGAAAACCAATTTTGAAAAGATAAGTAGTTAGGAGGTTAGGAAGTTAGAAAAGATATTTTGAAAAGATATTTTTGAAAAAGATAAGATAAGAAGATATTTTTGAAAAGATATGATAGAAATTAGTTTTGAAAAAGATTTGATTTTTAAAATCTCAATTAATGACTTGATTCATAAGAAATCACAAGATATGATTCTAGAACTTAAAGTTTGAATCTTTCTTAACAAGCAAGTAACAAACTTCAAATTTTTGAATCAAAACATTAATTGATTATGTTATTTTCGAAAATTTGGTATAAAAAA
>NC_029789.2:94350664-94370278 GCF_000816755.2 Arachis ipaensis
AAGGTCCAGGCATGGCCGAGATGGCCAGCCGATCAATAGATCAAAAGATAATCCAAAGATGGTCTAATACAATAGTAAAAGGTCCTATTTATAAAAAACTAGTCACTAGGATTTACAGAAGTAAGTAATTGATGCATAAATCCACTTCCGGGGCCCACTTCGTGTGTGCTTGGGCTGGGCTTTAACTTTCCACGTGCAGAGGTCCTTCTTGGGGTTGAACGCCAGTTTTTGTGCCAGTTTGGGCGTTCAACTCTGGTTTTGGATCCTTTTCTGGCGCTGGACGCCAGATTTGGGCAGAAGGCTGGCGTTGAATGCCAGTTTACGTCGTCTATTCTTGGTCAAAGTATGGACTATTATATATTGCTGGAAAGCCCTGGATGTCTACTTTCCAACGCAATTGGAAGCGCGCCATTTCGAGTTCGGTAGCTCCAGAAAATCGACTTTGAGTGCAGGGAGGTCAGAATCCAACAGCATCAGCAATCCTTTTTCAACCTCTGAATCTGATTTCTGCTCAAGTCCCTCAATTTCAGCCAGAAAATACCTGAAATCACAGAAAAACACACAAACTCATAGTAAAGTCCAGAAATGTGAATTTAACACAAAATCTATTAAAAACATCCCTAAAAGTAACTAGATCCTACTAAAAACATACTAAAAACAATGTCAAAAAGCGTATAAATTATCCGCTCATCAGTATCCATCATAGATCAACGAAGATCTAGTCACATCCTACAACCATACAGTGTGGATCTTATTCGATCTGGTGACAGCGCGAATCAAATAATAGCCGTGATTGTCTTCATGAGCACTTATGTTAGAGTACTTGAATTTCATATTTGATTTAATTTCAAAGAGAGAAAAGATTAATATAGTTGATTATACGGAGTATATATCTTCTTGAAAGAGCATTCATGCAATTGCTCTTAGCAAGACAAAGATGGCATAGTCTAAAACTCTTTTGTTTTCATCTTTTCTTACTTTAACTTTATATTATGTCATAAAAAATATCTTCATTTTTTTAGTGCCATATTAAGTTCACATTAATAAATAAGTTCAACTTATAGTTCAAAATTCGTCCCAAAAATCATAACCTTAAATTATTAAACTGTTAACGATCCAAGTTCGAATTAGGTAATGCTCTGTCTTGACTCATGTACAAATCTATAAACGAATTAAATTCATGCTGTCACTATATTAATACTGAATTAAAGTTGCATTAAATTGCTAGTATGATAATTTAGACTTGTTCCTGATTAAAAGTATTATCTAAATTCTTTTAACATTATAGTATTATATCATAAGTAGCCTAAATAATAACATTAAGCAAAAAAGTAATAAATTAAAGAAATTAATTTTCCTCTACTACTTGAAGTAATAATTGGTGCAACAAAATTCTTTTTCTTTCATAAATTCAAAAAGTATTTCCAAAAACCTTTTTACTTAAATAAAAGTATTTTATAATATACTATTAATGTTTTATAAAATAATATAATATTATAACTAGTAACCATTTTGTGTAGGTATGCAAATATATTCTTAGCTTATTTTTCCAGTTATTTCTTTTCTATAAACATATTATAATTGTTAATTTTCTATCGTATTCAATAAGATGGTCTGAATTTGCGTGATTTTTGTACATTCAGTCTGATCAGACTATTTTTCATAGTTGTAGTTGCAAAAATAATCCTAATATATAAATATCTAAGGTCTAGAATTCAATACCATAGATATTATTTATTTAAATAACTGAATTCTAATATTAGGATTTGATTAGTTTAATCTCCAAATAAATGTTCTAATTTAATACTAGTTATACTACACATAACATAACATATAAACATCTTTAAAAAAAATATTTTTAGTGTCCTGTTAAAAAATGCTCTTATTTAGAGCCGAACTCAAGACTTCCTACTTACTAAACAAATGCTCTAACCAACTAAGCTACAAGAGTTACTTGAAAAAATTACATTGACTACTATACTTGACCGCAGTAAATTATACATAAAATTCCAACTTCAGTTTTGTTGGCCGATTCTCTCATGGTCCAGGCTATCAGCATCGTAAATATGCAAAAATGAACCCATCACAGAACAATTAAATAAAGTTTTAAAGTTTCTAACTTACTTAAGTTGATTTAGTTGTTAGTTCACTAATCCGTTTAAACAAGTATTGAAAATTCGAACCAATAATCTATTAGCTAGCGACAAATTTTAATTTTGAGTTTTTGACAAATTAATCTTTGATTTGCCAAGTTGAAAAAGCAACCAAAAAATTTAAGAAGTTTCTTTTCTTCTTATTACGATGCTAAATTTATGTAAAAAATGACACTTTTAAAGGTAATATACATTTCATTTTTTATATTTTTTTTAGACCCTTCAATAAAAGTTTAATATAAATGTAGAGCATACAAAACCGTGAAATATGTTACAAGAAAAGAATAATAGTTACATAAATCTTTCTCATTTTCTTAATCTTTCAAGGGACAAAGATATGCTTTTTGTATTAATCTTCAATTTGTTCTCTCTTCCTTCTAAAACTTGATACATGTCTACTCTATTAATCCACCGACACTTGATACATGTCTACTCTATTGATCCACCGGCACTGGATATGGACGATAACTTGCAAATCAATAGAAAACTTCGTAGCATGCCACTAGTCAGTAGTTCCTCAATGATTTGCAATTCATCTCTCAAAAGTTTCCCAAACCTTCACCTTCATTTCTGCCCTGGGTTTAAGATTCCAAAATCATTATCACTCTCCAATATGAGCATGCTCAATCAGTTCAACTAGCCATGCACTCTTAACATGTAAGGATGTTTAGGAGGCATAGGCATTTTTCAGTTTAAATTATACATTAGTTGATCATTACCTAAAGATATAAAATATCCAATGTGATATCTGCTGTAAAAAATGGTGCCTGGTGTATTTCATCAACAACAGTTAATATGACAGTGTTAGTTTAAAAAAATGATCAAATAAAAATGAAAAATTGAAACTTAAGTAATATGTGCAGTTAAAAAAAATTGATGGTAATATAACACTGAACCTTAATTTTAGATCTACTAGAAAGGCAAGTAGACAAACACAAAGGATTTTGTTTTGGACAATAACAATAACAACAACAATAATAATAGTAGAAACCAAATTTTTGCTTTTGAACCTTTCCCAATCATTGCCTCCAATCATAACATAGTTAAAAAATAAAATTAATAAAAGAAGAACAAAGAACAAATTAAATAGCACTTTAAGGCTAGTCACAGTATTATTACTCTCATTTAAGTGCATCCAGGTTCCAAGATTCAATAATACAGTGGATTATTTCGGTATATACTATTTAGTCATAGACAGTAAATTAATTAAGTATCTTTTCTAAAATTTAAATAGTAGAATATAAACTATGTAAATAATTTTATATTCGAACAAAAAGATACTGATGACAAGTCATCTTATGCTAGTTTCACAAGCATTTTTCAATTGTTTTATTAGGTTTTATGCACTTTCTTGTACAATAAGTAAGTGATTGGAGTGGAATTTCATAATTATTTTGATTCAATCAAACATCATTTATTTTATGCAAAATCATGAGATTTGTGCAATAATTAAGTGAATATTATGAATGATGCTAATTCTTATGGTTTTGGTAAGACTTTGATTGCTTGTTTGGTTGATTTTAGGTGAGAAAAAGAAGAAAAGGGGAAGCACTGCAGAATAACGTAGCGTTCAAATGAAGAACGCCACCCTCACTTGACGACGCGCATGCGTAAGGGATGCTTACACGTTAGGGGCAATTTTCGAAGACCCACGCGTACACGTGTATGACGCGTACGCGTGGAAGTGGCTGGCGCTCGTTTTTGAAGAGAGCGCTACGTTTGATTACTCAGCTTTTTCGGGTAGATTTAAATTTGGAGGTAAAATTCTGGAGGCGACGCGCATGCGTGCATGACGTGCACGCGTGCATGGTGGATTTGGAAGGAATCACACGAACGCGTGAGTGATGTTGAAGCACGGAATTGGTATTTTGCTATCCACGTCCACGCGTGGAGGACGCGCACGCGTGGGCAGCGCTCACTAAGCCAACGTAGCGCTCACTAAGTGAACACCATTGAAGATGCATACACGTGAAAGGGACGCGCAAGCATGCTGAGAGCTGAAGACTAATGGTGACGCGCACGCGTACGCGTCAATGAGCGAAAAGTGCAAAAGGATGCGCACGCGTCAGAGACGCGTACGCGTGATTGAATGAACGCTGCGCTCACTTTGAGAACGCAACGTTTCCCCTGGAAGCAGCAACCAAGTGCCATTTTGATCCACTTCTTCATAGGCCAAAAAAGCCAATTCCAAGTACTGGATGACAGATTTAGAAAATGTATAAATAGAGAAGAATTTGATTTCATTAGGGGCTCTCTTTTAATTTTCAATTTAGAATTTTAGAATTAGAGATCAGATTTGAATTTTTCCTTTCTATTTTGTTTTCTCTTCTACAACTTTTATCTTCTGTTTTGGGTTTGGGGATCGAAGAATTCTTCTGAATTTCTTCATCTTGGAAGTCATCTATTACTTTTCCTTTTTATAATTCTGAGAATTTGACATCTGACCTGAGTTTCCTTTCTGTTTTGCTTTCCTCTAGAATTTCTTCTTTTCTGTCTTGTTAAGAAAGCAATTGAGATCTTAGTTTTTCTTGCTGTTCCAATATTCTGCTGTCATTGTTCATTTCTCTGTTAAGATTTTAGAATTGATCTAAGTTTTTATTCTGTTTTAACTCTTCTGCAAATTTTCTATTTCAGTTTTGGCATTAAAATCCTAATTGATCTATTTTCTGAATTTCTTCATCTGAGCATTCTGTAATTCACTGCAATCTACTTCTTCTAGTTCTGTTTTGATTCTCAACACCCAAATCCCTTTATCATTTGTGCAATTTATGTTTCCCAGCAGTTTAAATTCAGCAATTAACATTATTTGCACTTTAAGTTTCATTTATTTACTTTTCTTGCAATTTAAGTTTCAGTTCTTTTAATTTCTTGCACTTTAAGTTTCTGCAATTTACTCCTTCTGCATTATAAGATTCTGCCAATTTTTATTCTGCACTTTAGTTTACTCGCAATTTCACTTATGTTAATCAAATTTCACCCAAATCATCAAATATTCGCTTAACTAAATTTATCACCATACTAAAGTTGCTCAATCCATCAATCCCTGTGGGATCGACCTCACTCTTGCGAGTTATTACTACTTGATGTGACCTGGTACACTTGTTAGTGAGTTTATGTGGAATCGATTTTCCCTCATCAGATACTTAAGACTTAACCTGAAGTGAATATTTATCCTGGTAATGTTTTAAACTTAATTAAGAATAAATAAAGGTTACCTGATGATGGGTCAAGATCAGGCAAATATATACGTTTAGGCTTCTTTGAAGGGATTTTAATACTGGTATATAATAAGTAAAATATAGGATCAACAAAATAAGTAAATAACTCAGAATTGAGGTTGGAAGTGATTATTAAATCCAAAAGCATTTGTGTAATAATGGGAAGTATAAGAAAGAATGATGCATGCCGTTCCAACCAAATCTCTAACTAATTAATTAACCATTTGTCTCTCATAGAATCTATTGGCTAAAACTTCAATTGAATATAAGTCATAAAACTTTGGGCAGAAACATAATTCCATATAATCCTATGCAACATTCTAAGTAACATCTTTCCTCTTGGTAGCTCTGACAATCACTAACATAACTAAGGAGTTTGTTGAATTTGAAACACTCATAATGGGTTATGATGTTAAATAAGCAACTTAATTTGATTTACACAAAAAATAATCATAGTATTTTACTAATCAAACTATGTATGTGCCACCTTAATTAATTTTTCGTGTTGACCAAACTGACACAAAACATTCTTGACTTAGCGGCAACTCTCTTTTCTGTATGCTTACATCTCTGAATTGGCTATGACCAATATGAATAACAAAATGCATGACATATCAACTTAGTCTCTTAGCTAGCATGAATGTGCAAACAAAACTGTACTCTAAATTATTTTAACAAATTTAATGATTATGCACAATGCACAAAAGAGAAAGGAAATTTAGGTGGATCAGAACTTCAACTAAAGAGAAAGGAATACAATACTTACCATTCCTTCAAATGCTTTTCGTACAGCAGAGTTGAGATCAACTTCCAATAAAACTGGATCTTTATCCTCCTCAAATTCAACTTTTGTCCACTTGTTAACACTGACAGCACCTGCACAAGAAAATTATTGCCTTATGATAATTGACTTTAGAATATTCATTGGTTCCCTTGAGTTCTAGGTGGATTATCTTAGAGCATTCGAGTTCTTGAATCCTTAACAGAACCTAAAACAAGAAGAGGAGTCAATCAAAGATAAAAAAAGAAACAAAAAATAATTAATATAATAATGATTGTAGTAGTAGTTGAACTCCAAATGCATACCATTGATGACAAGTCATCTTAGCCCATTTTAGCTAGTCTTTTTCTTTAGTTTTCATTAGAATTATGCACTTTCTTGAGCTACAAGCAAGCTAATTAAGTAGATTTTCATGTTTCCCTTGATTGAACTAACCATATGTTCTTATTCAAAAGATGCTCTGATGGAGTAATCAGGAGGTGTATTCCCGAAAGTGAAGTGAGGGACATTTTGTGGCATTGTCATGGTTCAGCTTATGGTGGACACTTTGGCCCAGAAAAAACAGCCGCAAAAATACTGCAGAGTGGCTTCTATTGGCCAACTATTTTCAAGGATGCCAGAGAATATGTACACCAATGTAATGAATGCCAGAAAACAGGAGGATTAACAAGAAGGAATGAGATGCCTCAAAATTTTATCTTAGAATTAGAATTGTTCGATCTATGGGGAATTGATTTCATGGGGCCTTTTCCTCCTTCCTATTCTTTTAGATACATCCTGGTAGCAGTGGAATATGTCTCAAAATGGGTAGAAGCCATAGCCACAACCACTTGTGATGCACAGATCGTCCTCTAATTCCTCAAAAAGCACATCTTCACTAGGTTTGGAGTACCCAAAGGTCTTATTAGTGATGGTGGTAGTCACTTTTGCAACAAACAGTTGGGAGGCAACCCAACCTGAGGTAGTTTTCTTTTCATAGTTATTTCAATAAAAAGGTTAAATGATTGGTATGTATTACAAGGAGCTAAGTTTGGTGTTTCACACCAAAACAAATTAAGGGAGAATAAAGGATTCTAAGTTTGATGTTCCACCAAAATCCTACTTACAAGCACATTCTCACTTTCCACATAAAAGAATTACTAGCTCCAAGCAATCTGATAAATCATTTAATCATTCTCTGTTTCTATTTTTTTGTTTTATTATCTTTAGCAAAGACTTAGGCTTTCTCATAGAGTTATGCATAAGAAACATGGCAAGGGACTAAGTTTGGTGTTCACATACCAAAGTAAGTTCAAACGCCTACAAGAAAGTCCTGCACACTAACCAGTCTTCTAAGGGCTTGAGAAACAAGCAACTTCCATTAACACTGCAGGAATTCAATCACTCTCTTGGGAGGACTATACACCATCAGCTGAAAGGAAGAAGAAACCACCAAGAGGTTGTATTAACACTTAACTCCATCAGCATTGAATTGCTCTAAAATTGGAAGTATGAATATGCCCATTTTAACAGTAACTGTTAGTGTAGTCATCTATGCATCATTTATGTTTATTTCTTTTAAAATAAATAGGCTAGTTTATGTGTGGCTTGTGTGTTCATTTTCACTTAACAAAAAGCATGTGTTATCCCCTGCATCTTTTAATTCAATAAAAGAACAGTTTGAATGTGAAGAATAATAGTCTCTGTTAGTTAGAAGTGGAATAAAAGTAAGTGGTGGTATGTGTGTGATTGTATAATAACTCACTTTTAGTGAATAAAGAGCTAGGATATCTCCTTCTAAGTAGAGAGTGGCCTACTGTCTATGAATCTCAATTGAATAAGATTCCTTGGTTAGAAAGAAAAACAAAAAGAAAGAAAGAACAAAGAAAGCCAAAAAGTGGCAAAACAAAAGAAAAACAAAAAGAAACAAAGCTGGACACCAATAGCTTGAACTCTGAAATATATGCCTGTGATGTTTTTTTACTAGGATCTGCTTGGATTAGTAAGCTCTTAGGAGTGCCTCAACACTTGATGACTTGGGTTAACTAACCCAGGATCATCAGCTGAAAATCCACTATCAAGGGCAACCTAACTACAAAGCATTTAGTAGCCCAAAGAGGTGCTGGGCATCAATGTTTCAAGAAGGAATGTGAGCCAAGTGTCTATGGTGAATAATGTGTCAAGTAGAAAGAAAAGAAAATGAACTTGCTACACATGACACTCAATTAAAGCTTTTGAATAAAGTAAAAGCCAAGGATAAAGGAATAATGAGAGGTCATAGCATTATGTCACTTGAAGCTTGTAGGAGACTTTCTGGGCCTAGGAGTCAATAAGAAGTGAGTATTTGCTTTTCCACACAAAACCCCATGAACTGTCAATAATACTCTGCTAGCATGAACATTCTCTTCCATTTCATTCTTTCTTCTCAATAATTCATTTCTTGCTTGGGGACAAGCAAGCTTTAAGAGATTCATTTCTCACCAAAATATCTCATCAACCATCATCTTCACTCTCAGTTTCGGTTTCAATTTCAGCATCAACTTCATCTTCACTAAAATCATTGGCCTTAGGCTTAATATTCAGCCACTTTTTCATTACAATGGAAGGCCAAAAGGCCTGCTACAACAAAATTAAAAACCATGAAATCTAATCGAATAATTAAGTGTCAAAGAATCATGTTAATTATCAATTTAATTACCTCTGAACATTTTTCTCTCTTTACCTTCATATGCATCTTCTCAGGTTAAACACTACTGCAACAACACAAAACACAAGCTTCTTAAATTAAATATATAGAAATAGAATCAATCATTGACATTCATTCGGTGCTATATGAATTGACATGTAACATAAATATATATATTTTTAAATATTAGAGGCACTATATCTGACATTGGATTAATGAGACAGAAGATTCGTACAAGGAGCAAAGTTAGAAAATACAACTATATATTGGCAATGAGTAATGCAATAGTCACATAAGAAAAAGAGAAAATGAGAAAAACAAACACACACAAGCAAAGGGTACAAAAAATAGAACAACAAATGAGATCCAAAAACACTAGAGATAATAAAGAATAAACTATATATAGAGCATTTCAAAAACACTAGAGATAACGAAGCCGGAATAGCTCCTCCTTCGACAATCACGTTCACTGATAAACCACTATTTTATGGTTTATATTGTGTTTAATTGTGTGGTTTTATCATGATCTTTACCTACTTATTCATACGATTAGCATGTATTTATATTTCCTTCCTAAATTTATTACATGATTGAAAACTTGCTTCCTAGAGACTTTTGATTATGTATTTTAATTCTCCTTTATTCCATTCGATGCCGTGATCTGTGTGTTAAGTGTTTCAGGCTTTATAGGGCATGAATAAGTTGGAGATTGGAAAGGAAGCTTGCAAAAATGGAAGGAACACAAGAAATTGAGGAGATGACCAGCGAGAAGTGACGCGGCCGCATGGATCACGCGACTGCGTGAAAGAGAGAAAATCGCATTGACGCGGCCGCATGGCTCACGCGACCGCACGGATGGAATAGCACAAGCGATGCGGAGGCATGGACGACACGCCCGCGTGGAGAAGCAAAACGCCGAATGACTCGGCCGCATGAATGATGCGATCGCGTGACGTGCGCGATCTGCATAATCTGCAGAATCGCTGGGGGCAATTTTGGGCCCTGTTTCGACCCAATTTTCGGCCAAGAAAAGCAGACTAGAGCCAGGGAGCATGCAGAGACCAACAACAACATTCATTCTAGATAGTTTTAGTTTTTCAGATCTAGTTTTCCTCTCCTATAGGTTTTTCTCTCTACACATTCATAGTTCTTAGGATTTTTAATTGCTTTTTGCATTGGGATATTGAGAAGAGTTGTTACCTCATCAAGACTTCGTCATTCTAGTTCGTTTTCTTTACTTGGCTTTACTCTTCCATGTCCTTTAATTTACTCAATTTTACTATTAGATTATTTTAGAATTTATTAATACAAGAGTTACTTTTATTTTTAATTGATTCCTTTGAGTTTTATTTATTATGTCTTTCTTATGTTTTGAATTCCACATTCACAATGAGCGAGTAGTTCCCTAACTTGATGGGGAGTTGATTGAAAGGAACCCTTGAGTTGGAGTGCTCAAGAAAGAAATTGTAATTGGGTTTATTATTGGTTTGCTCTCTAGTCACTAACGCCAGTCCTTCCAAGTAAGCGGATTGGGACTTGTGAATAGAAACAGCATTCCAACTTGTTTGACTTTCCCTTACCTAGTAAGGGATAACTAAACAGAACAACCCCAATTATCAATTAATCTTGAATGTACTGCAACAAGAATAGGGCTTCCAACTAATTTACTCCCAGTCAAGGCTTTTATTTAAATTACATTAATTCTCTGATTTAATTTCCTGTCATTCAACTCAAATCTTTTTTGAAAACCATCTGATTAATAAAATAGCACACTTTCCTGTAACTCGTTGGGAGACGACCTGGGATTTATACTCCCAGTATCTTAACTTTAATTTCTGTGGCATCCTTTTAAATTGATAAGCGGATTTCTAGTTAGTTGAGAACTATACTTGCAACGCATATCTTATAACAATTTTTAACTCGCCAATTTCTGCCACGTCAATTTTTTGCGCCGTTGCCCGGGAGTTGCAATAGGGTGCTAAAGTTATTGATTGGATTTTATTTATTTGCATTTTATTTTATTTTGCTACTATGAGCTGCTTGTTTTTTTCATTAGATGACGCGTTCACTTCCTGATCCAAGCTTGCCAGTATTCGATCCTGAGATTGAAAGAACTATTTCACGAATAAGGCAAGCTCGGTGTCGGTTAGTTCTCTCTGAGGGCGGATCTGAAAAGTCATTTGAGGAAGAAACCAGCCCCCGTTCTACTGATTCGGTTGATTTACGTATAGGTGACATGGCAGCACCTAGGAGAGCTACTATCCAGGAAGTTGGAGCCCCTGATTTTACAATGCAACCGTTTCAAGCGCATCATCCAGCGGTGGCTACAGACTTTGAAATAAGGACCGCACTACTCAATTTGATGCCCAAGTTTCATGGCTTACCTGCTCAAGAGCCTATCAAGCACCTGAGAGATTTTCAAGTAGCCTGTTCTACTGTCAGGCGTGATGGTGCAGATGAAACTTCGATTTTGCTGAAAGCCTTCCCGTTTTCTCTTGAGGGAAAGGCAAGAGAGTGGTACTACACTCAACCCGCTGTAACTGTATGCAACTGGGATACACTCAGAAGAGAATTTTTGGAAAAGTTCTTTCCAGCTGAAGTTACTGATAAACTGAGGAAGGATATTTCCATGATTGTTTAGGATGAATCTGAAACTCTCTAAGAGTACTGGGAGCGCTTCAATAATCTTCTGGAAGCTTGCCCCTACCATATGATTGACAAGATAGTGATACTCGGCTACGTCACACAGGGCATGAGGCCCCAAGATAAGACCACATTGGAAAGTGCTAGCAATGGGTCTATGAAAAAGTACAAGACCACTGATGAGGCATGGCAATTGATCAGCGACTTAGCTGAATCTACTAGGAATCACAGGCAGAAACAAAGCCGTGCAAAAGCTGTTTCAGAAGTATCCTCTAGCAGAGAGACTGCTGTTTTAACTCAGAGTATCTGTGAAGTGACCAACTTACTGAAGCAGATGCAATTGAACCAACAACAAGTTCAGCAAGCTCAACCTTCTCCACCACAGCAAAACTAACAGTTAGTCCCACAGAGAGTTTGTGGAATCTGTACTGATTATAGCCACTATACTGATGAATGTCCGCAGCTCCAGCAGGAAGACAACACCGTGGCAGCCACTCATAATTTCTATGACCGCCCCAACCAAGGGTACAATCAAAGTGGCAATTACAACCATGGATGGCAGGACAATTCTAACCAGAATTGGAGGGACAACAACAACAGAAGAGGCAGAGATAATCAGGGAAATCAGAGGTGGAATAACAACAACAGGCAGTAGAACCAGTACCAGCCTTACAGAGCACCTCACCTGAGGCAATCCCAAGGACCACAGAATACCCAACAGCAGACCTCTCAAATTACCTATCCTTCTTCTTCTACGAATGATGACTTACTACAATCTATTGATCGGAGACAGCAGACCATAGAAAATAACATTAATGCCACTCTAAATGGTCTGAACGCTACTTTGCAAGCTCTTGTCTCCCAGATTGAATCAATGAATAACTCCAATAACCAACCTTTGAGCTCCAGTGGAATTCTCTCTTAACCATTACCCAATCCCAAGGGTGGTATTAATGCCATCACCCTAAGGTCCGGAACCATACTGCAGGAGAGGACTCAGGAGGAGCCAAGCCCACCAGAACATGCCTCAGCTGAAGAGGTAGTGGAAATAGAAGATGTTGAAGAGGAAGAAGACATACAGGACATAGCTGAAAAAGAAGAAGCTCAACCACAGGAGGAAGCATCAAAAGGCGCAGACACTGTAGAAGACACCACTCCTATTCCATTTCTACAACTTGCAAGGAAGCCCAGGAAGCAGCTGAAACCTGATCCAAAAATGGTAGAGATATTTCAAAAAGGTTGAGGTAACTGCTCCTCTATTTGATGTTATTCAACAAGTACCTAAGTATGCAAAGTTTCTAAAAGATTTATGTATACATAAGGACAAAATTAATGAATTAAAAACTATTCCTTTAGGAAGTTCCATATCTGCTTTAATGGGTGGTTTACCTGAAAAGTGTAGTGACCCAGGTCCTTGTATAGTTAATTGTACTATTGGTGGTATAGTATTTTCTGATTGCATGTGTGATTTATGAGGATGTGTGAGTATAATGCCTTTGTTTATATATGATATTTTGAGGCTTCCCCCCTTAAAAAGGTCGGCAGCTCGTTTTGTGTTAGCAGATAAAAGCATTATTACAGTGGTTGGAGTTGCTGAAGATGTATTAGTGGGCATTAAGGGACTCACGTTCCCCACTGATTTTTATATCCTGGAAATGCCCCAAAATGACTCAGAGAAGCCATCATCAATCCTACTCGGAAGGTCATTCCTGAAGACCTCAAAGTTTAAATTAGATGCTTTTTCAGGAACATACTCTTTTGAAATAGATGGCAGAGTAGTAATCTTCAATCTGAATGGAGTTATGAAGCATCCTCCGGAGGATCACTCTATCCTCCAGTGTAACATTATAGATGAGATTGTGGCTGAAGTTCACCAGGAGGAATTTGAAGAGAAGTACATAGGACAAGGTCCAAGTGTGGGGACATTCTCAGAGGACAATGACAGTGCTCTACCACTGTTACCAGCTCCAGACAACCCAGAGCCTGACCATGATCAGAAGTTAGAGCTAAAACCCCTTCCTCCACACCTCAAATATGCTTACCTTGAAGACAAGTAGAAGTTTCCAGTTATCATTGCAAGGGAGCTCACTTCTCAGCAAGAAGAATAGTTACTTGGTGTGCTGAGGAGGCACAAAAAGGCAATTGGTTGGAGTTTGGCAGACATAGTAGGCATCAACCCTCAAGTCTGTGAGCATAGAATATTTTTAGAAGAGGGAGCAAGACCTGTCCGTCAACCCCAGAGAAGACTGAACCCCACTATCTTAGAGGTTGTCAAAAAGGAAGTGACCAGACTACTAGAAGCAGATATCATCTATCCCATCTCAGACAGTGAATGGGTAAGCCTAGTACAAGTGGTGCCAAAGAAGTCTGGAGTCACTGCAGTGAAGAATGAGCATGGAGAGCTCCTGACAACCAGAGTTCAGAACGCCTGGAGGGTCTGCATTGACTACAGACGCCTCAACCAAGCAACTCGCAAGGATCACTATCCTCTTCCATTCATTGATCAAATGCTGGATCGCCTGTCAGGTAAATCGCATTATTGTTTTTTAGATGGTTACGCAGGTTATTTCCAGATCCATATAGCCCATGAGGATCAGGAAAAGACCACTTTTACGTGTCCTTTTGGGACTTATGCTTACAAGAGAATGCCCTTTGGCTTGTGCAATGCACCAACTACTTTCCAAAGGTGTATGATGAGTCTTTTCTCTGATCTTATTGAGGACTGTATGGAGGTTTTTATGGATGATTTTAGTGTATACGGTGATTCCTTTAGCCTTTGCTTAGATAGATTATCTCGAGTATTAGATAGATGTGTCAGTACAAACCTTGTATTAAATTTTGAGAAATGTCACTTTATGGTAAAACAAGGTATTGTACTAGGACATGTTGTGTCTAATACTGGCATTTCTGTAGATCCAGCAAAGGTGGATGTTATTTCTAGTTTGCCTTACCCCTCTTCTGTGAGGGAAGTCCGTTCCTTCCTTGGCCATGCAGGTTTTTACAGGAGATTCATTAAGGACTTCAGTTAGGTAGCACTTCCCTTATCTAGGCTACTGTAGAAAGATATTATGTTCGAGTTCAGCGAAAATTGCAAACAAGCGTTCGATAAGCTGAAGACTGCCCTGACTCAAGCTCCAATTGTGAGAGGACCAGACTGGAGCCAACAATTTGAAATAATGTGTGATGCTTCCAACCATGCCGTAGGAGCAGCACTGGCTCAGCGTGAAGGTAAGGATCCTTTTGTTATTGCTTATGCATCTAAAACTTTAGATGCCGCTCAGTCGAATTACACTACTACTGAGAAAGAGCTTCTTGCTATTGTTTTTGCTCTAGATAAATTCCGAGCCTATTTACTTGGTACTAAAGTAGTAGTGTATTCAGACCACGCAGCTCTAAAGTATTTATTAGCTAAAAAGGAGTCCAAACCAAGGCTTATACGTTAGATACTGCTATTACAAGAATTTGATTTGGAAATTAGGGACAGGAGTTGTAACCAGAATTTAGTGGCAGACCACTTGAGTCGCCTTGAACATATTACAGGTGACTCCACTCCTATAGCTAATAATTTTCCATTTGATAACCTGCAAGCAGTATCTGAGATAGTCCCTTGGTATGCACCTGTAGCTAATTATCTAGTTAGCCGCATCTTTCCTCCAAACTTTTCTAATCATCAAAGAGACAAGCTGAAAAGCGAGTCTAAATTTTATATATGAGATGACCCATATTTATGGAGATGTGGCGCTGACCAGGTAATTAGACGGTATGTGCCTCAATCAGAATTCCAGTCCATCTTAGAGGCCTGTCACTCATCTGAGAGTGGAGGATATTTTGGCCCTCAAAGAACTGCTAGAAAAATCTTAGATTGTGGATTCTGGTGGCCTACTCTTTTTAGACTGTGGATTCCCATGCCAGAAATTTGGTAATATATCCAGGAGGGATGAGATGCCTCAACAAATTATGCTTTTCTGTGAAATTTTTTATGTTTGGGGCATTGACTTCATGGGTCCATTTCCAAATTCTAATAGTTATTTTTATATATTGTTAGCTGTAGATTACGTTTCCAAATGGGTGGAAGCAATTCCTACCCGCACTGATGATGCTAACACTGTTGTTTCCTTTGTGAGAAACCGCATTATTTGTCGCTTTGGATCACCACGAGCAATCGTGAGCGATCAAGGCACCCATTTTTGTAACAGGAGACTAATAGGATTAATGAAGAAGCATGGGATAATTCATAAGGTTGCAATAGCATACCACCTTCAGACTAATGGGCAAGCCGAGGTGTCAAACAGAAAAATAAAGCATATCTTGCAGAAGATAGTCAAATCTCATAGAAGAGACTGGAGCACCAGGCTACAAGATGCACTTTGGGCGTACAGAACCGCATACAAAACACCCATTGGGATGAGTCCTTTCCGCTTAGTTTATGGAAAAGCTTGTCATCTCCCTGTTGAAGTAGAGCACAAAGTCTTTTGGGCAGTAAAGGAGTGCAACATGGGAATTGAGGAAGCCGGAGCTGAAAGGAAATTGCAACTGCAAGAATTGGAAAGCCTTTGCCTGGAAGCTTATGAGAACTCAAGACTATACAAGGAGAAGATGAAGGCTGTACATGATCAGCACATCAGGAGGAAAGAGTTCCAACCTGGGGATTTGGTCCTCCTTTACAAATCTCGACTGAGGCTTATGCCGGGCAAGTTGAGATCAAGATGGGAAGGTCCATACAGAGTAGAGAAGGCCGAACCGTACGGAGTTTATCACCTAAGCCATCCTTCAAGCTCTGAACTTATCAAAGTTAATGGACATCATTTAAAGCTGTACCATTGCGAGCAGCTGAAGAAAAACAAGGAGCTCGAGATCTTCCTCTTGGAAGATCCCCACATAGCCGAAGATTGAGCTAGTGGAGCGTCCAACTTACGGACGTTAAAGTAAAGTGCCAGGTGGGAGACAACCCACCATGGTATGATCGTTTTCTTCTTTATTTTTAACTTTTCTATTCAATAACTCTTCAATTTATTAGTACATTTCGTGCATCTGCATTTACATACCTTTATAAAAAAAAGTTACGCGACGCGACCGCATCATTGACGCGTCCGCATCGCAAGGAGATGGGAGAAAATAATAAACGAACAGAGAGTCACACAGGAGCATGGTTGGAGGCGTGCCAATGGCACAAATCGCCTCACGCGACTGCGTCACTGACGCGTCCGCGTCGAGTGGGAATACTGGCCTCCCACGCGACCGCGTGACCTGGATTTTGACGTAACAAAGGTTCACAACAGAAAGTTGTGCTAGAGTGGTACTGGATTGGTGATGAATGCATAGTCTTTTCCATGCGGCTGCGTGACCGACGCGACCGCGTTACCTCACAATAATTGACCACTCACGCGATCGCATGCCCCACGCGATCACGTCACCCAAAATTTGGCACTAATATGATTTTGAACAGAGAGTTGTGGTATCTTCTTTTCTTTTCGTTTTACCTTCACTATTCATATTTCTTTTTCCTTTCTTTTTCCTTTTTATTTGGTGTTATAAATTTATGTTAGTCATTATATGCTTGTGGATTGTTATAAATTTGTTTGACAATTATATATTACTTTTTTCAAGGGATGCTTGCATGTTCAAATTCATGCTTTCAATAACTTAACTATCATGCATGCTATGTGTCTGTGAAAAGGCCCATATGGCATTAAGCATTTTTTCTACTTTATTCTACTTTTCAATGCTTTCTTTTCACAAAACCCTTTTTCTATTTTATTAATTTAATATAATTGTTATTAGAAACAAATTGTTAGTTTGAAAGACTTGGTAATCTAACTTGAACATTGAATGCTTGATCTATGCTACTCATGCCTTTGCCTGCATACCAATAAATCCCTTGCATTTAATTGTCCCCACATGCACTTGCTATATTTCCATTGATGAACTTTTCATATGTAGTCATGACCATGTGTTAACGTCATTCTTCTTTATTGTGCATTGATTACCACCTTCCCCGCTCTCTTCCTTGCTCTACCCCTTTAAATTTAATTTACTTTCTCTTTCTTTTTTCAGAATGGCCACCAAGAAAGGAAAGGAGAAAGCTACTCCCAAACAACCAGCAAGAAGAGGAACAAAAAGAGCATTAGTGGCAGAACCCTCTTCAACTGCGGTTAATCCCTCAACAAAGAAAATTAAGAGGATTATAAAAGTTGATGATAAAGAAAGAGCCTTCCTAGCAAAGGACACTGCGCGATTCCCCAATCGCTACTGTGAGCAGATGTTCCCCATCCTGGCAGAAAGGAGTTACAACAACGAATACCTTCTTCTCCTCCCAAACCACATTGCTACATTTGTTGAGCCGCAGATTGCACGAAGACAATGGGATTTCCTACAGAGACAGCCAAGGCAGGTCAATCTTTCTTGGGTAGTCGAGTTCTACTCCAACTTCCACCTACCAACCCTGCAGTCTGTCTACGTCCGCCAGAAGCAAGTCCCCATTACAGAAGAGGTCATTCAAAAAGCTCTAGGTCTTCCCCCTGTTCCAGAAGGATTAGATGCCTTTCAAGAAGCCGCACTCAAGCACCAGATGTACCACTTTGACTGGGACGCCGTTCTCAGAGTTATCGCACTACCTGGCAGCCGTTGGATCTACGGATACCATCGCACCTGCCCTAAGGGAATATTGGCTTCAGCACTTACCATGGAGGCTCACGTATGGGCACAGATCATGTCCCATTATGTCTTTCCGAGCACTCACGAATCATCCTTCACTGCGGACATGGCCGTTCTTCTATGGTGCATCCTTATAGACCAACCTCTGAATCTAGCTAGACATATCCGGAATGCCATGGGACACGTACAAATCATGGGCAACTTACCTTTCCCCGCCCTGGTCTCAGATCTTGTCTCAGTAGCCGGAGTCTCCTACAGAGCTGGGGACACCAAAGCCATACTTCCACGGGATGATCAATACGTCCCTAATGGGAAATATATCAGACCTCCAGCTGCCACTATCAGCCAGCCTACTGAACCAGTTGAAGATATTCCTTCTTCAACACCACAAGCACCTACTACAGACCAACTGCTCCAGCAGATACTTGCAAGGTTGGATCGGCAGGAATAGAAAGCTAAGATGAGAGAGCGCCGTAACAAGCGCCGATTCACATACCTCAAGGAGCTGATTTTGGGAAAATTCAAGGACTCAGACACCCCGGACTCCACTTCCTTTACCAGCACAGGGAGCCATGATGGTCTCGACTGTCGAGATACTGCTACCAGCCCACCTTTGTTCTTGACAGATGGCACCGAGGACAGTGCAAAGCCTTAAGTGTGGGGAGGTCGGTCAGTACCTGACTTCCGAAGGTAATTTCTCTTCCCTAACACCAATAAATTAGGATACTTGGTTTGTTTTTCTTTTGTAGAATAGGATAAATTGCATAGTAATAGATTAGTTGCATGCATGTTCTGCTTGATTAAAAAGACAATAAGTTTCTTCTAAGACCCTATCTTAGGAACAAAATTTCACTAATTTTAATTAAAACTTTTATATTAAATTTGCTGGAAGTTGTATTTGGAACATGATTTTTGAGCTAGAGAACACACAACCAGAATTGAGCCTTTATGAATGGTTACATTATTTAACCATAATTATTTTATTCTTGTGTGTTTACTTCTCTATGATTGTAATCTATATTTTGTTTCATCCTATATGTCCAATGTTTATTATATTTATATGTTTGCATATAATTGAGGCCATTATTTGTTTAGCCCACTTATCCAAATTAAGCCTACCCTCTCAATTACCTTTGTTAGCCACTTTGAGCCTTTAAATCCCATTTGTTCTATATTTTACCACATTACTAGCCTTAAGCGGAAAAACAATTATATATCCCAAATTGAATCTTTGGTTAGCTTTAGATAGAATTGTGTGAGTCAATCAAGTATAGGAAATTGTGGGAACAAAAGATAATAAGGGAATGTGTCATGATAATATAATGGGAATTTGGGTACCTACTCATGTGAAACTATAAGAATTAAAAATCTATGTGCATTGATAAGCTATGTTATTTTTATGTTTTTATGTTTATGAAAAAAAAATCCAAAAATATTCAATAATTAAATAAGGGGACAAAATTACCCCAATGCTAAGTTAAGAATTCAAAGATCAATGCA
>NC_029789.2:94370293-94387361 GCF_000816755.2 Arachis ipaensis
AATTTTTATCTGTTCTTACTGTATAAGAATTGAGTTAGTGGAATTTGGTTTGTAATTGTTTTGAAGAGCTTATTTACTTTTGATCAAGTAGACAAGAATCATATAGTTGCATTCACATATATAGGTTGTATTGCATTGCATGAGTTCTACATGTTCCTACTCATTCATATTATCTCCTTCAACTAAGCATGAGGACATGCTAATGTTTAAGTGTGGGGAGGTTGATAAACCACTATTTTATGGTTTATATTGTGTTTAATTGTGTGGTTTTATCATGATCTTTACCCACTTATTCATATGATTAGCATGCATTTATATTTCCTTCCTAAATTTATTACATGATTGAAAACTTGCTTCCTAGAGACTTTTGATTATGTATTTTAATTCTCCTTTATTCCATTTGATGCCGTGATCTATGTGTTAAGTGTTTCAAACTTTATAGGGCATGAATGAGTTGGAGATTGGAAAAGAAGCTTGCAAAAATGGAAGGAACACAAGAAATTGAGGAGATGACCAGCGAGAAGTGACGCGGCCGCATGGATCACGCAATCGCGCGAAAGAGAGAAAATCGCATTGACGCGGCCGCATGGCTCACGCGACCGCGCGGATGGAATAGCACAAGCGACGCAGAGGCGTGGACGACGCGCCCGCATGGAGAAGCAAAGCGCCGAATGACGCGTCCGCATGAATGACGCGATCGCGTGACGTGCGCGATCTGCATAATCTGCAGAATCGCTGGGGGCAATTTTGGGCCCTGTTTCGACCTAGTTTTCGGCCCAGAAAAGCAGACTAGAGCCAGGAAACATGCAGAGACCAACAACAACATTCATTCTAGATAGTTTTAGTTTTTCAGATCTAGTTTTCCTCTCCTATAGGTTTTTCTCTCTACACATTCATAGTTCTTAGGATTTTTAATTGCTTTTTGCATTGGGATATTGAGAAGAGTTGTTACCTCATCAAGACTTCGTCATTCTAGTTCGTTTTCTTTACTTGGCTTTACTCTTCCATGTCCTTTAATTTATTTCAATCTTACTGTTGGATTATTTTAGAATTTATCAATACAAGAGTTATTTTTATTTTTAATTAATTCCTTCTAGTTTTATTTATCATGTCTTCCTTTAATTTCCTTTCTTATGTTATGAATTCCACATTCACAATGAGCGAGTAGTTCCCTAACTTAATGGGGAGTTGATTGAAAGGAACCCTTGAGTTGGAGTGCTCAAGGGAGAAATTGTAATTGGGTTTATTATTGGTTTGCTCTCTAGTCACTAACGCCAGTCCTTCCAAGTAAGCGGATTGGGACTTGTGAATAGAAACAACATTCCAACTTGTTTGACTTTTCCTTACCTAGTAAGGGATAACTAAACAGAACAACCCCAATTATCAATTAATCTTGAATGTACTGCAACAAGAATAGGGCTTCCAACTAATCTACTCCCAGTCAAGGCTTTTATTTAAATTACATTAATTCTCTGATTTAATTTCCTGTCATTCAACTCAAATTTTTTTTGAAAACCATCTGATTAATAAAATAGCACACTTTCCTGCAACTCGTTGGGAGACGACCTGGGATTCATACTCCCAGTATTTTAACTTTAATTTCTGTGACATCCTTTTAAATTGATAAGCGGATTTCTGGTTGGTTGAGAACCATACTTGCAACGCATATCTTATAACAATTCTTAAGTCGCCAATATTTGCCACGTCATTCACCACTTCCTCTGCAAGACATAACCACTGAAGGATTTACACCTAGATACATACACGACCGAATTTGCCAAAAATCGAAATAAGGGAGCAACACGCTAGGAGATCGAGGAAGAGGAACGGAGGATTTACCATTTTTGGCAAGATAAGCGAGTGCGTGAGTGGCGCACTTGGTGGCGGCTCGATCTGACTCCTTCCATGAGAAAGTGGAGTCGAGGATGGAAACCTGCTCCTGGTCCTCGGCAAAGATGGTGTCACGGGCATCGCCGGTTACTCTCCCTCTGATCTCAAATGCTACGACGAGCTTGATGGTGACAATGGCAAAGAGATGAATACGCGGGGGCGAGTAGATCTAGGATTTCATTCTTCCTGTTCTTCCTCTTCGAATTTTGTTAGATAAGTTCTTGTTTAGAGTTAAATTTGTTTGGGTTTAATCCAGAGTAGGTTAGCAACTGGCTATTGGTTTAAAAAATTGGTCTTAGAAATTTAAACTAGCTTTAATACATGGGAGTTTTAAATTTTATCATAAATAAAATATATTATGGAGATTTTCTAAAACTTCCACAAAAAAATCCCTATAAACAAGCAGAAATCTTGTAGTGTATAGGGACTTAATTGTATTTTTAAATTATTAGGGATTTAAATGTTCGCAAAATAAAAAATCAAGGATATTGGTGCATGATGGAAGTTAGACCAATTAAGAGATTGTAATGTAAGAACAGCGTTGCGAGTATAGCCCTTAACCAGCTAAAATCCACCTCACCAATTTAGAAAGGTGTCACAAAAATTTAGAATAAAAATACTGGGAGTATGAGTCCCAGGTCACCTCCCAACGAGTTGCAAGGAAGGATGCTAATTTATTAATTAGGAGTTTCCAAGAGAGTTTGAGAGTTGAATAACGAGCAATTAAATAATTGTAAATTAAAGCAATAAAAACTAAGAATGATTATTAATATTCTAGATAAAAAGCCTTGACTGGGGGAATGATTAATTGGAAGTTCTATCCTTGTTGGGATCTCTTAAGTGTAGTATTAAAAAGGTTGTTGTTTTCACTTAGTTAACCCTTACTAAATAAAGGAAAGTCAAGTGATTGAGCTAACTCTTATCCGCAAATCCTAGTCCTCTCCCTTGGGAAGGTCTAGCGTTAGTAAATACAGAATTAGCCAACAACTTCCAGTTTAATCAGCACTTAAGCCTTCCAACTCAAGTGTCTCCTTTTAATCAACCCCCATGTCAAGTACGGAATCTACTCCCTTGACATGAATATAGCGCTCATAAAAATATAAGAAGAAGACATGATAAAATAGGAATTCAAAATTAATTAAAAATAAAAGTAATCCATTGCATCAACAATCCATGAAAATAATCTAATTACCGCTCTAAACAAGAATTAAGAATATGGAATAAATAAAAGAGCAAGTAAGGAAACAAACTAGAATAGTGTCTTCAACGGAGGTAATGACTCTTCAATATCCAAAAGCAAAAGCAATGAATTAATAAACTATGAATGTAAAGAAAACCTAAAAACTATCATAATGAGAATGTGTCAATGTGTGTCTGTGTGTGTGTTGAGTCTCTGCTTGTTTCCTGGCTTTATTCTGTGTTTCTGGGCCGAAAACTGGGTCAAAACGCGGCCCAAAATCGTCCCCAGTATTTTCTGTTAATTTTGCAGATCGCGCAAGTCACGCGTAGGCGTCAGTCACGCATGCGCGTCATTTGGCGTTTTCCCTTATCACGCGTATGCGTCGTCCACGCGTACGCGTCAGGAACGCGCACGCATCGCTGTAATTTTCTCCTTTCCGGGCGCTCGCGTGAGCCATGCACGCGCGTTGGTGGTCGCTGGTCATCTCCTTAGTTTCTTGTGTTCCTTCCAATTTGCAAGCTTCCTCTCCATTCTCTAAGCCACTCCTGCCCTATAAAGCCTGAAACATTTAACACACGGATCATGGCATCGAATGGTATAAAGGAGGATTAAAATACACAAATTAAAGATCTCTAGGAAGCAGGTTTTCAACCATAGAACAAAACTAGGAAGGGATTATAAAATCATGCAATTAGTATGAATAAGTGGGTGAAGACTTGATGAAACCACTCAATTAAACACAAGATAAACCATAAAATAGTGGTTTATCAACCTCCCCATACTTAAACATTAGCATGTGCTCATGCTTAGCTTAAGGAGATAAAATAAATGAGTAGAAAAAAGTAAGACTCATGCAATGCAATGCAATGCAACCTATGAATGTGACTATATGATAAAATGATTTTTGCCTACTTAGTTAAAAATAAATAAGTTCTTCAAGACAAAAAAATAAATCAAATTCCACTAATTCAAATTATACAGTAAAAACAAGTAAACTTGTAGGAAGACAGCTCATGAAAGCAGGGAATCATAGAATTATGCATTGAACCCTCGCTGATGGTGTATATACACTCTAGTTACTCTAGTGTATCGGGTAATTCACTCTACTCTTCTCTAAGCATGCTTCCTAAACCTTGTTCTTCACCTAACCAATCAACAAGTATTTAGTATACCAATGCAAACATCATGAGGTCTTTTCAAGGTTGTAATGGGGCCAAGGTAAAGGTGAGGGTATATATATGGCTAAGTGAGCTATAAATTGAATCCTTGATTAACCTAAGCTCTTACCTATACATACTCTATATTCTTCTTAAATCATGCCTAGCTACCCAAAATTTTTCCACCTTTGTATTACATACTCATGCATCAACTTTTCTCTTTAGCTTGTATCACATATGCATTGATTTTTATTGAACTTAACTTTGGGGTAATTTTGTCCCCTTATTTATTTATCTAATTACTTATTTATTTGAATATTTTTGGGATTTTTTTTTGAAAAATAAACATAGCTTATCAATGCACATGGATTTATAATTTTTCTAGTTTCACATGAGTAGGTACCCAAATTCCCAATTAATTTATTAATGTAAAAACATAACACATTCCCTTGTTAACCCATGTTTCCACTGTTTCCCACTCTTAATTGACACACAATCTCTATCTTAAGCTAACCAAAGATTTGGGGTATTACTTGTTTTTCCGCTTAAGGCTAGTGATGTGGTAAAATATAGAACAAAGGGGATTTAAAAAAGGCTCAAAGTGGCTAACAAAGGTAAATGGAAGGGTAGGCTATTTGGGATAAGTGAGTTAATAAAATAATGGCCTCAATCATATGCATGCATATAACACATTAAACATTTGACATATAGGATGGAACATGCATACAAATAACCTATTACTATGCAATTTATCATATCCTAAACAAAAGAAAAATTAAATAAATATCCTATTCTATTGGTATTAAGAAAGAGAAATTACCTCCGGAAGTCAGGTACTGACCAACCTCCCCACACTTAAAGCTTGGCACCGTCCTTGGTGCCATCAGTCAGGAACAAAGGGGGGCTGGTAGCAGCATCTCCACAATCGGGACCGTCATGGCTCCCTGTGCTGATAAATGAAGTGGAGTCCGGGGTGTCTGGTTCTTCTTCAGGTGGGTGGTTACCAACAAGCAGCTCCTTGAGGTATGTAAATCGGCGCTTGTTACGGCGCTCCCTTTGCTTTCCTTTCTGGTCAAGCAGGTCTAGCTTCTCAAGTATCTGATGGAGTAGTTGGTTTATTGAAGGTGCTTGTGATATGGAAGCAGAAGGAATATCTTCGGCCGGTTCTGCAGGCCGGCTAGCAGTGGCTGCTGGAGGTCTGATATATTTCCCGTTAGGGACTATCTGATCATCCTGTGGGATTATGGCCTTGGTGTCCCAAGCTCTGTAGGATACTCCGGTTGCTGAGACTAGATATGAAACCAAGGCGGGAAAAGGTAGGTTGCCCGCAATCTGTACGTGTCCCATAGCATGCCGAATGTGTCTTGGTAAATTGAGGTGCTGGTCTGTAAGGATACACCAGAGTAGAACAGCCATGTCTGCAGTGAAGGAGGACTCATGAGTGCTCGGAAAGACGTAATGGGACATAATCTGTGCCCATACTCGAGCTTCCAAGGTGAGTGCTGAAGCCAATATGCTCTTAGGTCGAGATCGATGGTATCCATAGATCCATCTGGTGCTAGGTTGTGCTATAACTGTGAGAACGGCGTCCCAGTCAAATTGATATGTCTGGTGCTTGAATGAGGCTTTTCGGAATGCATCCAATCCTTCTAGTGCAGGGGAAAGATCTAGAGCTCTTTAAATAGCATCTTTAGTTATGGGAACTTGCTTCTGACGGACATAGACAGACGGCATGGTTGGCATGTGAAAATTGGAGTAGAATTCAACTACCCATGAGAGGTTAACCTGCCATGGCTGTCTCTGTAGGAATCCCCATTATCTTCGCTCAATGCGGGGATCAACAAATTCAATAATATGGGTCGGAAGAATGAGAAGGTGCTCATTGTTATAATTCCTCTAGGCCAGGATGGGGAACATCTGCTCACAGTAGCGGTTAGTGAACCGCGCAGTGTCCTTTGCTGGAAAAACTTTCTCTTTTTCATGGACCTTGATGATCCTCTTGATTCGCTTTGTTGAGGGCTTTACTACTGTTGAAGATGGCTCTGCCACTAGTGCTCTTTTTGTTCCTTTCCTTGCTGGTTGTTTGGAAGTAGCTTTCTCTTTACCCTTCTTGGTGGCCATCCTGAAAAGGGAAAAAGTAAGTACATGGAAAGGTAAGGGTTCGAGCAAGGAAGAGGATGGTATAGGTGATAATCAATGCACGGTAAAGAAGGATGTCGTTAACACATGGTCATGACTGCATGTGAAAAGTTCATCAATGGAAATATAGCAAGCATGTGATGGCAAGTAGATGCAAGATGTTTATTGGCATACCGGCAAAGGCATGAGTAGCATAGATCAAGCATTAATTGCCTAATTTGATTATCAACTCTTTCAAACTAACAATCTGTTTGTATTGACAATTATATTTAATCAATAAAATATAAAAGGGATTTTGTGAAAAATAACAGGCATTTAGAGTAGTAGAATAGAATAATTTAAAATAATGTGGAATGCCATACGGGTTTTTCACAAACACATAGCATGTATGATAAAGATGTTATGGAAAGTATTAAATTGAACATGCAAACAACCCTTTAAGAACTAATATTCATTGTCAAACAATTCCTTAATAGACTCAAGCAAAATATAGATGAAAACAATCATCCAATTAAATTTCTAACACCAATTAAAGGAATAAAAAGAAAAAGAAAGAAAAAGAAAATATAGATAATGAAAGTTAAAAAAAAAAAAGAAGAAAAAGAACATAAATAAAAATAATGGAAAAGTGAAAAGTGAAGAAAGAAAGAAAAGAACCTTGATAATGGATGTGAAAAATAAGGGGGAAAGGTAAAAAAATAAGCATGAATAAAGAAGGGAGAAGGGAGAAGAAAGAAAAAAGAAGGGAAAAGAAAAGATTTGGATTTGGGAAACAAAAGATAAGATATCTGGCGCTGATCTGGATAAGTTGTGCGTCGCATGTGACACGGACGCGTGGGGCATGCGTTCGCGTGGTTTGTGATAATTTCAGGTGACGTGGACGCGTGACCTGATTTGTGCTATTGGCGCGAGTGCAGCCTCGCGTATGCACAACTCTCTGTTTTATACGCACATTGCTAAAATTTTGGGTGACGCGTGCGCGTGGGTGACGCGCACGCGTGAATGGCCATATTCTGAAAAACGATGCAGCCGCGTGGGACACGCGTTCGCGTGGTAGGGCTTGTGCTTCCAGCACCATTCCAACCCCAATCCATCATAACTCTCTGCCATATACCCATTTACGTCGAGTTCGCAGGGTCACGTGTACGCGTGGGTGACGCGCTCGCGTGGAAGGCTATTTTGCAATTTGACGTGGACGGGTCAGGGATGCGTACGCGTAGGCGTGTTTTGTGCCTTAGGCACGCCTTCAGCCACGCTCCCGTGCAACTCTCTGCTTCTTTTCTTCTTGTTGCGAAAGCACCTATGACGCGGACGCGTCAGCGATGCTTGCGCGTCGCGTGCCCCTTTTTTTTATATATATGCAGAATGCAAATGCAGGTTATATGCAGCTATATGCAGAGATTATGAGAAGAGTCATTAACAAAAACAAAATAGAATAAAGTAAAATAAAACTAAGACTAAAACAGAACAATCATACCATGGTGGGTGTTCTCCCACCTAGCACTTTGCTTTTACATCCTTAAGTTGGAAGGTCTTCAGGCTCATTCTGCTTCTGTTGGTGGGTCTTCCAAGAGGAAAACCTCTAGCTCTTTGTGATCCTTCATCTTTTCACCATGATAAAGCTTTAGGCGATGTCCATTGACCTTAATGAATTTGGAGCTAGAAGGATGACACAGGTGAAAAACTCCGTATGGCTCTGCCTTTTCTATTCTATAGGGACCTTCCCATCTTGATCTTAGTTTGCCTGGCATAAGCCTCAGTCTGGAGTTATAAAGAAGAACTAACTCCCCTGGTCTAAACTCTATCCTTTTTATGTGCTTGTCATGGACAACCTTCATCTTCTCTTTGTATCGTCTGGAGTTGTCATATGCTTCTAGTGAAGATTCTCCAATTCTGCTAGTTGCAGCTTTCTTTCAGCACCAGCTTTGTCAAAATTCATATTGCATTCCCTTACAGCCTAGAAAGCCTTGTGTTCCAACTCTACTGGAAGGTGCCAAGCCTTTCCGTATACCAAGCGGAAGGGGCTCATCCCAATGGGTGTCTTATATGCTGTTCTATATGCCCAGAGTGCATCTTGTAGCTTGGCACTCCAATCTTTCCTATGAGGCTTTACTATCTTCTCTAGAATGTGTTTGGTTTCTCTGTTAGACACTTCTGCTTGTCCATTGGTCTGGGGATGATAAGCTGTTGCTACTTTGTGAACGATCCCATGCTTCTTTAGTAATCCTGTTAGTCTCCTGTTACAGAAGTGAGTGCCTTGATCGCTCAAGATTGCTCGTGGTGATCCAAAGCGACAGATAATATGGTTTCTAACAAAGGAAACAATAGTGTTAGCATCATCAGTATGGGTAGGAATTGCTTCCACCCATTTAGAAACATAATCTACGGCTAACAGTATATAAAGGTAACCATTAGAGTTTGGAAATGGACCCATGAAGTCAATGTCCCAAACATCAAAAATTTCACAGAAAAGCATAATCTGTTGAGGCATCTCATCCCTTTTAGATATATTACCAAATCTTTGGCATGGGGAACAAGATTTATGAAATTCAGCAGCATCTTTAAAAAGAGTAGGCCACCAGAATCCACAGTCTAAGATTTTTCTAGCTGTTCTTTGAGGGCCAAAATGTCCTCCACTTTCAGAAGAGTGGCAGGCCTCTAAAATAGACTGGAATTCTGTTTGAGGCACACAACTTCTAATTACCTGGTCAGCACCACACCTCCATAGAGATGGGTCATCCCATATATAATATTTAGACTCGCTTTTCAGCTTGTCCCTTTGATGCTTAGTAAAATTGGGAAGGAAATTATGGCTAACTAGATAATTAGCTACAGGTGCATACCAAAGAACTACTTCAGATACTGCATGCAAGCTATCAAATGGAAAAGCATCATTTATAGGAGTGGAGTCATCCTTAATGTGCTCAAGGCGACTCAAGTGGTCTGCCACTAAATTCTAGTTACCACTCCTATCCTTAATTTCTACATCAAATTCTTGTAGCAGCAGTATCCAACGTATCAACCTTGGTTTGGACTCTTCTTTAGCTAATAAATATTTTAGAGCTGTATGGTCCGAGTACACTACTACCTTACTACCAAGTAAATAGGCTCAGAATTTATCCAGAGCAAAAACAATAGCAAGAAGCTCTTTTTTAGTAGTAGTGTAATTAGACTGAGAAGCGTCTAAGGTCTTAGACGCATAAGCAATTACGAAGGGATCCTTACCTTCGTGCTGGGCCAGTACCGCTCCTACTGCATGGTTGGAGGCGTCACACATGATTTCAAATTGCTGGCCCCAGTCTGGTCCTCTCACAAATGGAGCTTGAGTCAGGGCGATCTTTAGCTTATCAAACGCTTGCATGCAATCCTCACTGAAGTCCTTAATGAATCTCCTGTAAAAACCTGCATGGCCTAGGAATGAACAGACTTTCCTCATGGAGGAGGGGTAAGGTAAACTAGAAATGATATCTACCTTTGCTGGATCTACTAAAATACCAGTTTTAGAGACAATGTGTCCTAGAACAATCCCTTGTTTTACCATAAAATGACATTTTTCAAAATTCAATACAAGGTTTGAACTAACACACCTGTCTAATACTCTAGCTAAACTATCCAAGCAGAGGTCAAATAAATCTCCATATATGCTAAAATCATCCATAAATACTTTCATACAGTTCTCAATAAGATCTGAAAAGATACTCATCATGCATCTTTGGAAAGTAGCAGGTGCATTACATAAGCCAAAAGGCATCCTTTTATATGCATACGTTCCAAAGGGACATGTAAAAGTGGTCTTTTCCTGATCTTCAGGAGCTATATGAATTTGAAAATAGCCTGTATAACCATCTAAAAAGCAGTAATGGGATTTACCTGACAGGCGATCGAGCATCTGATCAATAAATGGCAAGGGGTAGTGATCCTTGTGAGTAGCTTGGTTAAGACGCCTATAGTCAATGCAAACCCTCCATAAATTCTGCACTCTAGTTGTCAGGAGCTATCCATGCTCATTCTTTACTATTGTGACTCCAGACTTCTTGGGGACCACTTGTACTGGACTGACCCATTCACTATCTGAGATGGGGTAAATGATATCTGCTTCAAGTAGCCTAGTCACTTCTTTCTTGACAACTTTTAAGATTGTGGGATTCAATCTTCTTTGGGGTTGACGGACAGGCTTTGAGTCCTCTTCTAAATATATTCTGTGATCACAAATTTGAGGGCTGATGCCTACTATATCTGCCAAGCTCCACCCAATTGCTTTCTTGTGCTTTCTCAGCACACTGAGCAGTTGCTCTTCTCGTGGGAAAGTGAGTTCCTTTGTAATGATAACTGGGAACTTCTGATTGTCCTCAAGTTAAGCATACTTGAGGTGTGGAGGAAGGGGCTTTAATTCTAATTTCTGCTCATGGCTAGGCTCTGGATCATCCGAGGCTAGTGGTAATGGTAACGTGTCGTCATTATGTTCAGATGGTGTCCCCACACTTGGACCTTGCTCCATGTGCTTCTCTTCTACTTCTTCTTGGTGAACTTCAGCCACAGTTTCATCAACGATGTCACACTGGAAGATAGAATGATCTTCCGGAGGGTGCTTCATAGCTTTATTTAAACTGAAACTTACTGTTCTACCATCTATCTCAAAGGAGTAAGTTCCTGAGAATGCATCTAGCTTGAACTTCGAGGTTTTCAGGAATGGTCTTCCAAGCAGGATTGATGATGGTCTTCCTGAGTCATTAGGGGGCATTTCCAGGATATAGAAGTCAATGAGAAATGTGAGCCCCTTAATGCTCACTAATACATCTTCAGCAATTCCAACTACTGTAATAATGCTTTTATCTGCTAACACAAAACGAGCTGCCGACCTTTTTAAGGGAGGGAGCCTTTGAGTATCATATATAGACAATGGCATTATACTAACACACGCTCCTAAGTCACACATGCAATCAGAAAATATTACACCTCCAATGGTACAGTTAACCATGCATGGACCTAGATCACTACATTTTTCAGGTATACCTCCCATTAAAGCAGATATAGAACTACCTAAAGGGATAGTTTTTAATTCATTAATTTTCTCTTTATGAATGCATATGTCTTTTAGAAATTTTGCATATTTAGGTACTTGCTGAATAACATCAAAAAGGAGAACATTTACCTCAACCTTTTTGAAAATTTTTACCATTTTGGGATCAAGTTCCATCTATTCTCTGGACTTCCTTGCAAGGTGTGGGAATGGGATAGGGATGGCGCCGCTTGTAGCTTCTGTATCCTTTGGTGGTCCATTCCTTTACTGAGCTACTTCTTCTTCAACCTTGTCTTGTACTTCCGCTTCCTCTTCAGCATCTTCCACTTTCATCACATCCTCAGCTGGGGCGTGTATCTGTGGGCTTGGCTCCTCTTGGTTCCTCTCCTGCAGTGTGATTCTAGACCTCAAAGTAATGGCATTGATGCCACCCTTGGGGTTGGGTACGGGTTGAGAAGGAGTTCCACTGGAGCTTAAAGGTTGGGTAGTGGAAGTAGGTAATGAATCTATTCGGGTGGCGAGAGCTTGTAAAGTGGCATTCAGACCATTTAGAGTAGAGTTCAGTGTAGTCTGCATGTCTTGTTGTCCTTGTGCAAGAGAATGAAGCATCTCGTCATTTGATGAGGAAGTGAGATAAGTGATCTGAGGGACCTGTTGTTGGTTGTGCTGGGGTCCTTGTGATTGCCTTAGGTGAGGACCTTTGTAAGGTTGGTTCTGGTCTGCTGTCTATTATTGTTATTCCACCTCTGGTTTAATTGGTTGTCTCTGCCTCCTCTGTTATAGTTTTCCCTCCAGCCATGGTTGGAATTATCCCTCCAACCTTGGTTGGAGTTGTCTGATGATTAGACTTTTGTGTGGTTTAGAATTCACAATTGAAGTCTCGTTGCAAGTATAGTTTCTAAGCCAACAATAATCCTTTCATACAAAAATTTGTTTGTCACAAGTACAAACCCCTAAAATCTATAAACCGAAGTATTAAACCTCGGGTCGTTCTCCCTAGGAATTACAATGAAGTGTCTTGTTATTAGTTGTGAGGTATTTTGGGGTTTTTGGGATAAGAGACATGAAATGTAAATGGCAATGAAAATAAGCTAATAACTAAAAAGACCTTGGCAAGGTTTAGTGGTCAAGGATCTCTATCCTAATCACTAACCACAACATGAGAATTGGCAAGGACCAACCCCACTAAGTCATCCTCTAACTAATGAAGGAAAGTTAAGTGACCTATGTCAATCCAAGACCATAAGTCCTAGTTCTCCACCAAATCAATTAGTGAGATCTAGAGTTAATGGCTCCCAATCATCAATCCCTTGGACATTAGTAACTCAATAGTTCCTAAGCTACCTTCCCAAGCCAAGAACACAAAATTCTACTCTAAAATCCAACCAAGCATTTTATCAAACACTTGGAAGGCATAAAAGGAAAGCATAGTAAAAATAGCAAGGAAAGTAAATCTACACTACTCAATAGCAAGGAATTAAACAACAACAAATCAAATCAACAATAAAGGAACATGAATCATAAATTGCATTAAAGGAAAATGGAAGAACAATAGTGCATCAACATAAAAGTAAAAGATTACAAGAATTAAATGCAAAACTAGAGAGAAAAAAGGTAGAAGAAGAAGAATTGCAAAGAGAAAAGTAAATCAAAGCATAAAATTAAACTAGATCTAAGAGTTCCTAATCTAGATCTAACCTACTCCTAATTCTAGAGAGAAGAGAGAGCTTCTCTCTCTAGAAACTAACTAAATCATGATAAAACTAACATAAAACTCAACTAATGACTAGATGTCTCATCCCTCTTCAATCCTTTAGTTAAATAGCATCAGAAATGAGTTGGATTGGGCCCACAAGGCTTTAGAATTCGCTGGCCACTAATTGCTTTTAATGAATCTCATCCAAATCGGCGCGTACGCGTACATGCCGCATGCGCGCCCTCTAAACATGATGTAACTATGAAAAATCTTATATCATTTCGAAGCCCCGCATGTTAGCTTTCCAACGCAACTGGAACCGCATCATTTGGACCTCTGTAGCTCAAGGTATGATCGATTAAGTGCGAAGAGGTCGGCTTGACAGCTTTTGTGATTCCTTCATTTCTTCATGAGTTCTCCATTTTTACATGCTTTTCCTTCATTCCCTTGATCCAATCTTTGCCCTTAAACCTGAAATCACTTAACAAACATATCAAGGCAGATAATGGAATCAAGGTGAATTAAATTTAGCTATTCTAAGTCCTAAAAAGCATGTTTTCACTCTTAAGCACAATTAAAGGAGAATAACAAAAACCATGCTATTTCATTGGATAAATATGGGTAAAAGGTGATAAAATCCCTTAAATGAGGCATAAGATAAACCCTACAAATGGGGTTTATCATTGTCCTGCCATCCTTGGTTGTAGTTGCCGCTTTGTTGATTGTATCCTTGATTCAGGCGGTTATAGAAGTTATGAGTAGCTGCCACAGTATTGTCTTCTTGTTGGAGCTGCGGGCATTCATCAGTATAATGACTATAATCAGCACATATGCCACATACTCTTTGGGGAACTAAATGTTGGCTTTGTTGTGGTGGGGAAGGCTGAGCTTGTTGTTGATTCAACTGTAATTGCTTCAGTAGGTTGGTCATTTCACATATACTCTGTGTAAGAGCAGAAGTCTCAGTGCTAGAGGAAACTTCTGCAATGACTTTTGAGTGGCTATTCCTGTGCCTGTGATTCCTGGTGGACTCAGCTAAGTCGCTGATTTGTTGCCATGCTTCATCTGCGGTCTTGTACTTCTTCAGAGAACCATTACTAGCACCATCTAGTGTAGTCTTATCCCGAGGCTTCATGCCTTGAGTAAAATAGCTGATCAACACTAGCCTGTCAATCATGTGATGGGGACATGCGTCCAGAAGGTTCTTAAAACGCTCACAGTACTCATAGAGAGTTTCTGATTCACCTTGAACAATGCAGGAGATCTCTTTTCTCAATCTATCCGTAACTTCAGCTGGAAAGTATTTTTCCAGGAATTCTCTCCTGAGCGTATCCCAGTTAGTAACAGTCGCTTCAGGTTGGGAGTAGTACCACTCCCTCACCTTTCCCTCAAGAAAAAACGGGAAGGCAGTTAACAAAATAGAAGTTTCATTCGCACCCTGATGCCTAACAGTAGAACAGGCTGTCTGAAAATCCCTGAGGTGCTTGATAGGCTCCTGAGCAGGTAAGCCATGAAACTTGAGCGTCAAGTTGATTAGTGCAGTCTTCAATTTAAAATCTGCAGTCAGAGTTGGATGATGCACTTGATACGGCTGCATTGTAAAATCTGGGGCTCCAGCTTCCTGGAGAGTAATCCTCCTAGGTGCTGCCATTCTATCTGCACGTGAATTAACTGAATCAGTAGTAAAGGAGCTTGTTTCGCTCTCAGATGGCGGTTCAGATTCACCCTCAGATGAGACTGGTGAATTTATAACAATCACTTCACCACCCTCAGAGGCTAACTGACATCGAGCTCGCCTAATACGTGAAATAGTTCTTTCAATTTCAGGATCAAATGCGGCTAAGCTCGGATTAGGCAGTGAACGCGTCATTCAATGAAAGAAACATATAGCTCATGGTAATAAAATAAAAAAAATAAAATATGCAAATAAAAATAAAAATATGTACACTAATTAATAATTTAGCACACAATTGCAACTCCCCGGCAACGGCGCCATAACCTGGTGCATGATGGAAGTTAGGCCAATTAAAAAATTGTAATGTAAGAATAGTGTTGCGAGTATAGCCCTTAACCAGCTAAAATCTACCTCACCAATTTAGAAAGGTGTCACAAAAATTTAGAATAAGAATACTAGGAGTATGAGTCCCAGGTCATCTCCCAACGAGTTGCAAGGAAGGATGCTAATTTATTAATTAGGAGTTTCCAAGAGAGTTTAAGAGTTGAATAACGAGCAATTAAATAATTGTAAATTAAAGCAATAAAAACTAAGAATGATTATTAATATTCTAGATAAAAAGCCTTGATTGGGGGAATGATTAATTGGAAGTTCTATCCTTGTTGGGATCTCTTAAGTGTAGTATCAAAAAGGTTGTTGTTTTCACTTAGTTAACCCTTACTAAATAAAGGAAAGTCAAGTGATTGAGCAAACTCTTATTCGCAAATCCTAATCCTCTCCCTTGAGAAGGTCTAGCGTTAGTAAATACAGAACAAGCCAACAATTTCCAGTTTAATCAGCACTTAAGCCTTCCAACTCAAGTGTCTCCTTTTAATCAACCCCCATGTCAAGTATGGAATCTACTCTATTGACATGAATATAGCGCTCATAAAAATATAAGAAAAAGACATGATAAAATAGGAATTCAAAATTAATTAAAAGTAAAAGTAATCCTTTGCATCAACAATCCATGAAAATAATCCAATTACCGCTCTAAACAAGAATTAAGAATATGGAATAAATAAAAGAGCAAGTAAGGAAACAAACTAAAATAGTGTCTTCAACAGAGGTAATGACTCTTCAATACCCAAAAGCAAAAGCAATGAATTAATAAACTATGAATGTAAAGAAAACCTAAAAACTATCCTAATGAGTATGTGTCAATGTGTGTGTGTGTGTGTTGAGTCTCTGCTTGTTCTCTGGCTTTATTCTGTGTTTTTTGGCCGAAATCTGGGTCAAAACGCTGCCTGAAATTGCCCCCAGCATTTTCTGTTAATTTTGCAGATCGCGCAGGTCACGCGTACGCGTCAGTCACGCGTGCGCGTCTTTTGTGCAGACTCCGATCCACGCGTACGCGTCAGGCACGCGCACGCGTTGCTGCAATTTTCTCCATTCCGCGCGATCGCGTGAGCCATGCGCGCGCGTCGGTTGTCGCTGGTCATCTCCTTAGTTTCTTGTGTTCCTTCCATTTTTGCAAGCTTTCTCTCCATTCTCTAAGCCATTCCTGCCCTATAAAGCCTGAAACACTTAACACACGGATCACGGTATCGAATGGTATAAAGGAGTATTAAAATACCCAAATTAAAGATCTCTAGGAAGCAAGTTTTCAACCATAGAACAAAACTGGGAAGGGATTATAAAATCATGCAATTAGTATGAATAAGTGGGTGAAGACTTGATGAAACCACTCAATTAAACACAAGATAAACCATAAAATAGTTGTTTATCATATTTATTTATCTTTTTATAAAAAATTTAAATATAATTCGGTTTATATTGTGTAAATTGATCGGAACAAACCGGATCTAATAATTATAGTACGGACAATTGGGTTTATTATTTTTACTATAATAAACCGATTTTGTTCTAGTTTATTAAAAAATAGCTTATTTACCAGTTTAATAAAGATGTCCAATCATATTATGACATGTGTACACCTCTTTAAGAAAAGACATTTTTTGTGTCTTTATTAAAGCGGTCTCCATTAGAATAATAGTATGATGCGCTCAACATCCGATCTATCATGCATAAGTGAGAGATTATTGAAAATAAGTAATATAATTACAAATTAATCTATCATGTGTTACCTTATTTACCAAGATGTCCAATCATATTATGACATGTGTACACCTCTTTAAGAAAAGACATTTTTTGTGTCTTTATTAAAGCGGTCTCCATTAGAATAATAGTATGATGCGCTCAACATCCGATCTATCATGCATAAGTGGCATAAGTGAGAAAATAAGTAATATAATTACAAATTAATCTATCA
>NC_029789.2:94389329-94389939 GCF_000816755.2 Arachis ipaensis
AGAATTAATACAATAAAATTCTTAATTAAATTTAAAAATTATAGTATTAAAAAATAAATATTTTATAATTTAATCTAAATTATTCTTATTTAAAATAATTAATAATTGAGAGAGAGAAAAATGACTATTGAACTGATTTATTTTAATATTTTTTAATGATTAATAATTACTGCATATTTATCAATATGATATTCTCAAAATAAACATAGTAATTAGAGTTTCTTTTGACTTGTGACTATCACGATAATCAACAATGTATTTATTATACTTTTATTTCGGATGTCTAATACTCTAGGGTGCTAGTTGAATGGATATTGATTATGATTTAAATACCTGTAGTATTAATGATTAGTCAATAAAAAATTCATCAAACTCTTGGTAAAGAGTTTGAACTCTATGATTACAATGATTGAAATGAATAAAACTTTAGACAAAGAAATTGAAAGAATGAAGAAATATATTTCTTAAGTCATTTACAATTCATTATAATAATGATAATAAGTTAAAGTTTGACAATTAAATCATACTCTAAGGATTAACCAAGAGTTGAAAAGATGGAATGAATTATACTTTATTATTCTCAAATTTTTAGTATATATATATATATTAT
>NC_029789.2:94391066-94411808 GCF_000816755.2 Arachis ipaensis
CAAGAATATAATACTATGATCATTAAGAATATTAAATGAGAATTAAAAATAATTAGTTATTTTATTTTTAAATTTGAATTTTAAGTTTGGATGAGATTCTAACTGATTATGTTCAAATTGAGTTGTGATATGATTCATAAGATTTCAATTTGAAATAAGATACAATTCATGTTTGAAATAAAATAAGATTTAAATTTTAAATGAGATTCAAATTTGACATTTGTAACAAATCTCATACTATGCATAGGTATGACAAGAAGTAAAGAGACATACACAAATATATGTAAGTCTAATTCTTGAAAAAAAAAATTGGTTTAATTATTTTGTTGGTCCTTATAGTTTTATCAAATTTGTAATTAGGTCCCTATATTTTTTTTTAATTGGGTCCCTACACTGCTTTTAATTTTATAATTAGGTCATTCCTAGTGTATAAAAATATTAGAGTTAACTGAATATTTTTTCACAAATTGATAGTATTTATAATTAAAAATCTAATTAGATTTTTTACCATAGGCATTTTAGGATAAATCTTCTGTTAATTTTAATATTTTTTACATAAAAAGGACCTAATTACAAAAGTAAAGCAGTGTAGGGACCCAATTGAAAAGAAAAAAGTATAGTGACCTAATTAAAAATTTAGTAAAACTATAGAGACTAACAGAATAATTAAATGAGAAGAATTTTATAGTGTGCAAGGAGTTGCAAGAAGTTTTTCAATTTAGTTAAAATATCTACTGGTCAAAAAGTTGACATAAAAAATTGATGTTGGTATGAATACACACGGTGCATTCATACCATCAAAGAAAAAAAAATTTTTACTAGCGTACTTAGATATTTATATCTGATCTATGTTATTTGAATAATTTTAAAAGTATAAAAAATAGATCAATAAAATTATTTTATTATTTTTATTGCGTGTTATTAAAATATTATAATCCGTCAGTGATCACAACCGATTTCAAAAATCATATGGCATATTATTTGGATTCAAGAAATTTATATGTTAATAATGTTTATCATTCTAATGAGAAGTAATTGAAATTTGACAAATTTGCTACACCACAAATGGAGTTTATTTGGTTGATTTTTTCATTTAGATATATAGCTAAAAAATTACTTGAATTTAAACTTGTTAAATGCTAATGGACCAAAATTTTAAGTATAAATAGACAACAACTTTTAAGAAATAATTGATTTTGTCTCTTTAGATTTTAATGTATTACATGACTTCAAGTATCATGTAAATAAAAAAAAATGAGCATTTTTTTTCTATTATTATTAGAGTTCTATTTTTTATTTAAAAAATATTTTTTTCTCTCATTCTTTCTTCTTCATCCATCTTTTTTTTTATCTCTGTTTTCTTTCTTTTATCCTTTCTACCAACTTTTTTTTTTCATTTGTTCTTGCCCCTTCACTTTCTTCTAACTTCCTTCTCCTTTCTTCCACTTCTACTCCTATTCTTTTCTTTCTCATTCTCTTTTTTTATTGTTTAATATTTTTTGTGGTGTTTTCTCTTTTCTTTTGTAGTATTTTATTGTCTCTTTTTTATGAGTGGTATAAGTATGGTGGTACATATTTATCAGATCCAGATGAAGGATAGTGTAAGATCCAAAAAATTTTAACTAGATAATTAATTAATTAAAATTGAGTTAAGAGGGTTTTCAAAATGCTCAGTCAGGATTAAAAATTCAAAACTTATTTAAATGTTTACAAATAAAATTTGAACTCAGAAAATTATTTAGAGTGTAAAAATATAATTAATTATGAAAAAATGCTACCGGCATCCTAGGTAAATGTACACGTTTAGGTATGTCCGATACTGCGTATAAAAAAAATAAAAGTATAAAATGGCTAGAAAATTATTTAGAATACAAACCAGAATGCATATCTTTAAAATTTTGGCCCTAGATTAGGATCAATAGGTGAAAGGACGAAACACCCTTCACTTAGTGGCCCTAAACACGTGACTCCATTATTCGTTTTCATTCATTTCACCCAAAATGAGAGAGAGCTCGAGATTGAGAGAAAAGAAAAAAGAAAAATCCCAAATACTTTTTACCACTCTCTTCCAATCCACTTTTGTTACAAACTGGAGCTCCGATCGAAGACCTGTTTGTGGCCACGGATTCTTCTCATCTCTCTCTATGTTTTTATACCACTATTGCGGTGAGTAATCACGAGAATTTCTCTCTATTTCTCTATTTTCTACTGTTTTTGTGTTTTAGGGGTGTGAGGAATTAAAATTGAGATTTTGATGCTTTAGGAGAAGCTCAAGCTTACATTCTAGCGGGATTTTAACCCATGCTCATGTGAAATAAGGTAAGAAAACTCTTTTATTTTATTTTTCCTAAATTGTTCAAAAACCTAGTATGAGAATTGTGTGATTTGTATGAAATTAAATTGAGTAGAGTTAATTGAGGCTTGGATTGGTCGAAGAGAAGGACTCAAGAGGTTAGAACCATCATGAACTAAGGTATGGGTTTCAGTTTCAGATAATCACTATATAATGCTATGTAAAACCCTAGGCTAGTTGACTTTAACATATTGTTAGATTGATGTTGTTGATGATGATGGTTTTGTATGAATATGTGGTAATGGATGGTTATTGATTGTTAAATAAAAATGGCCGGAGGCCTTGATTTAGTGAGTTTCTGATGCTTGATATATATATTGATGTGTTGTGGTATGATTGTGGGAATTGAAATTTTTACGAGGAATATATATAATTGAATTTGGGGTGGATATTGTTGTTTGTTCGAAAATTTTTCATGAGGAATAAGATTAGGGGTGAGTGAGGTTGAGATTTTGAAAGTGTCAAATTGTATGATTTTAAGTGGATGAAAGTTGTATAATGGTTAAGGTGGGAATTGGGTATTGGTTGCAAAAGAAAAGCATTTTGAGAAGGGTTGTTTTGGGTGTTGCAGAAAAAAGAGTTTTTGGTAAATTTTGGTCAACTTCGATGGGCCATAACTTGGCACTTGAAACTTGAAAATTTATGGAATGTGTTAAAATAAATGGGGATTGTCTTTCAAGAACGGACTCAAAACGAATTTTGTACTAAAAGTTATGATCTTTTGAATTTTGGTGGTTAAAACTGAATTATGCAAATTTTGCAACAAGGTAGCAGAACTGGGTTCTGTGCGTACGCACCTATGCTGCGTATGCATAATGGCACTTTTGTGTGTATGCACGATTCCTACGCATGCATCATTCATGCATCCTTAAGGAACCGAGACAGGTTCCGTGCGTACACACGAAGCCTGCGTATGCACCATTGTGCTAATTTTTCAAAAGTGCTGTTTTTGAGCTGTTAAGCCTTTTCGGCAAGTCTATACCCCCTGTAACCTTTGTATGGAGTCTAAAAACCGTTTTTAAAATCACAAATTCATTGGGAACAGAATTAATTAACTTAAATTGAAATATTTCCTTATTAAACTCTTTAAATAGAATATTAATGTTGTGAGGATGATGGTTCGTCCCGTTCATAGTGAGGTCGATGGCTTTGTCCCGCTCACGGATTGCTGAGGTTGATTACTTTAATAACGGAAGAGGTTATGATGGATTATATTTTACTAAATTGGTTAAAATTGAATATGATTATAAATGTAAAATGATAACTGAATTGGCAAGGACGTGTGTTTTGTCCTGCTTGCATTATTGATGAGGAACCTGTGCCTGGCAAGGATGGTAGTTTTTGTCTCGCATGCTTAGTGTTGGGGTGTGAATATGGGGATAGTGGTTTTGTCCTGCCCACATTCTGGTTGCAAGGTGGGAATACACTCTCATTTGTTTTATATGGCACGGCCTTATGGAGAAAGGTGGTAAGGCACTCTCTCTCGATTTATTCCCCCTGGTGATACCTCTGAGAGAAAGCGGTAGGGCACACCCCCCTCGAATATATTCTTCCTGGGGATGCGCAATAGAGAGACCACATCTAGGTTAGCTACCGGATTTGTTGGGTCTGGCAGTTTAATACATGAGCTCACGACTAGTAGGACAGGCATGCATCATGTACATTTGTAATTGCTTAGGTGTACATAATTACTTAGTTTGCCTATTTGATAATTCTGTTTAACTGCTAATTATGCTACTTGTCATAATTGTCCTTTATTTGTGATTACTTTGTACTCATTATTGTTTGTGGTTGATCCCATTTATAGACTTGAGACTGAGAATAATGATTATGACTGTTGGGAGTGAATGAGACTAGTGGTAGTTTAAAGTACATTTACTTTAGCAAATTAACCTGTACAGATTTGTTAAGACCCTTGGCTTGGATTCCTGCGAAGATGGAGATCAGGATTGTCTAGAGGGTTCATATTTTCTTATGTAGTCTTTATTTGGAACTATTACTCTACTGAAAACCTTTGGGTTATCACCTGTTGTTGTTATCTTGTTTTTCAAATATGGGACGCAATGCACTTTGTTGAGAGTGTGCAGAATTCAAAAGGTGAAGTGAAGATAATTACTTTTGAGATTTTATTTTGACTCTAGAATTCTCTCCCTTTTGAAAGTATATTGTATATAACTTTAATTTTCTCTTAGAAGCTTTTTGTTGGAGAGATATATTTATATCTTGTATTATCTCTAATAATGTATAATTTTAGCCGATCTTTTCTTTGCTGGTCGAGACTAGTGACTATTATGTATTCATTTTGAATTTTTGATGATTTCGCTTATGTATACCAGGCCTAATCGCTTTGCCAAAATCCTTGTGTGTCTAATGGCTGACGATTGTTTAAATTTTCTTCACAGGCTCCTAGTTTTAGTAATATCCTTCTATAATTACGTATATATCTCTTTTCTAAATGTGGTAACGTCTCGCCATCGCTGATTTACAATTTAAGTGTAAAATTCTGTGTGGTAGAATATTACAGATACACTAAAGTTTGTTTTTTGTTCATGAAAAAATCTTCATACCAAAGGAGGATTCAGTTTTAAGTGAAAAAAAATAATTTTTTTAAGATATTGTATCACTTCCTGTGTATATCTAAAAATTATAAAGACTCAAATTTGTTTATATTTCTACTTCTTAAAATTCTTTGAAAAACTTTGGGATTATTTTCAATTTATAGTTTAACATAGAAAATATTTACCTTTATAGATCTAATTCACCTTATTAAGTAAGTACAGTATGAATATTTCTATGAATAAAATGAATTCTTTTATTAAAAAAATGTATCATGTAAATGGAAGTGGATATCATTCACGCCATTATTGATTAGGTTTTTGTCTTCAACATAGTATTAGATAATCTTATTACACAAGCTCTGCAGTCTTCAGGTGTGAATCTGTCTCAGAGGGCATATCGTCTAGCTCAAAGGATTGTTTTATACTTTATTTTTGGCCAATCGTGTTCAAGAGCAACAATTTTTAAGTATTTTTCACAGCATTGTTTCTATAAAATATTTTTTTAAGTGCATGGAAACTAATTTGTGGCTGGTAAGTTAACATTGGTTTAGGATGTCTTTTGGTGGAAAAACTTAATTCATTTATTGTCTCAAATTGCCAGCTTCCTTTTCACAATTTTGATGGTTTATTTCTTCTTTGAATAGATTTGAACAGAACAAGCATAAGGCTCTACTTTTATTATTATGAAGTTTCAATTCATAGTCATACTAATTACATTTATATGTGTACTAGCAGAAGACCCGTGCAAGGCACGGGTTGAAAATTTCGGTTCCTTCTTTTGGATTTGTTTTTTCAGTGTTTTTGGATTGTCACTTTTTACGTTGATAAAAAGTACTTTTATTGTTTAATTCTTAACAAAATGTAACATATTTATTTACTCTATCACTACTCAATATATAAGTATTTTTTCCTAACTCTTCATAGTTTGCATAAGTATCGTTGTTTTTCAAAACATTAATTTTGATGAGCACGTCTTAGAATTGGCTATAGAAATCCTATCTCATAGAACATTGTATCTTGTTCAACTTCATAAATTATGCAACAAATACAACTTAAAAATATAAACAATACAATTAAAAAGATAAACATAAATAAGACCCAAAACCAATATAATTTATGTATATAAAAAGAATTCTTTCATCGCATTAAAATTTAAGGAAGGGAGAAATTGAAATTGAACCGTATAAAATTTTATAGGGTTTTTCACGTATTACAACAAAAATATATTATTATTCAAATGCATAAAATTAAATCTTCTAACATTGAGATAAATAAGAGTCAAAATTGAGAAAAATTATCAGTAATCAAAAGAGTAAAAATTGCTTTAGTTTGATACTTGAACCTAAAAGAAATATTTGGTTTCCTAATAAATTAAAAATGTTATCAGTAAAACATAATAAAAACACAAAAAAAAATTCATATTAGTTATTAGTTATGAGCTAAACAAATAATATCAAGTTTAAAAAAAATTTCACACATACGCAAGTCGCAAATTTATTGACCTAAGATCTCAAATGCAAGTAATTCTCCTCACACAATAAGAACAGAGTTATTATTATAAAATATATAGTTAAACTTACTATACAGTAAATCAACTAATCATAAATAAACTATTCGAGTTGAGTCACAAGAGCCTGAAAAATATGGTAAGTGAACGAAGTTATTAACCCACTCAAAGACAACTTATTAACTAATAATTTGGTTATGCGTATAATGTTAATACAACTCATTGTGTTTTAAAATAATAAAATTATATTTTTATGTTGATTCAAACAAATATCTATAAATTGATGGTATTCTAATATACGTTAATAATACATGATGTTCTAATTTTTTTTCTTGTGAAAAATTTTTATTTATAATTTTGTGCCATTAATATCAAAATTGTGTATTCAGAAAATTGCGTATTTGACTCTCAAATTGACACGAGAGAGCGCTAATAAGATCCAAATATTTTTAAAATTACTTTATCCAATAAAAAAATAATCAGTGGAATAAAAAATCATGACTGATTTTATAGTGTACACATATCCTTGTCAACATTTTAAGTATATGTGTTAGTAGGAGCACTATCAAAAGAAGATAAACGCATGCACCAAAAGAGAAAATTATTAATGATATGATACAACTGAGAAGTGTCTTAAAATTAATCTAAAACACAAACATATAGAATAGGTAACATTTTAGAAAACTCACAACACAAAAATGATTGGTTTGGTGTCACAATGCCAATGCTAAAATGATCAAATATTAGTGCACATTTTCATTTAATTCCTAACAACAGTTCTTTATAACCTCATGGGTAATATTCATGTTAAACTAAGGTAACAATGAGTATTTATAATCCAAAAAGTAAAAAATAATTTAACAAAGGAACAGCTGCCAGCCGGAACATTTATTGCACTGAGAGTTAACATTGAGACCATATGAAAATCTAAGTGAACTCTATGTCCACCTAAGTCCTCACCAGAGGCTCCTGCTGTTACTCGTATAATATCTTCAATAAGTGCAAAGTTCCCTAATATATCAACATGAGCACCACTCTGGGTTCCCCTTCCTTCGAGAAGATTAGCCGGAGCAGCGTCTTCATACTCCCTTATGAACGTTTAGATGCCTGAAGGATTAAAGCGGATTTTTTTCCCACCAACCTCTTGCACAAATGAAACCAGCGCTTAAAAGAGGATCGGTTTCATCCCCGTTAGCACTATAAACTCCATCCTTTAAAAAAAGGTCCTCATCTCCACCAATTGCTGATGTGTCAATCTAAAACGGAATGTAGCATTCCGATTGGGAGGTTGACTTATAAACATAGCCTCTTTACATTAGAATCCTGACCCCATACATAGAGTAAATCTCCATATTTGGAGCATGTGGTAATCTGTAGCAGCAGGACAAAAATATAACACAAACCATAAAGAGAAGTAGTATGAATAAACAATGAATTTTAAAAGACAACAGGATACAACATTATAGAAGATAGCAAAAGCAAGAATCTATCAATACTCCAAACCAAGGTAATAAAATGATTAATTACGTAGTAGCTAAGTGCCAACAATAGTCAGATTCTAGATTGGCAGTCTTCTTGTGTGCAACTTCTACAAAATGTTTACTAAAGTAATTAAGTACAGGATCTCACCTTGTTTCTAAGGGGTTAGACCAATATTTGTAATGCTTGTATTTTGGGTCATCTAAATTATCAACAATCCCACGAGACAGTTTTCTAATAATAATGTTTATTTAACTCATTTTGTGCATTGTAATAAACTTCCTTATTTCCAAATTTATTCCAGAACTTATAGTTATATACTTTAAATACTCAAACTAATTTTAGACATTATACTTCTATTATTGCTGTAGCTTTTTCCAACAAAAAATTGAAAAAAATAAAGAAAGACCTAATAGAGCAAGTGTCCCAATGAATGAATACATCATAAGAAAACTTAAATCAATCTAATGCCTACTAACCTGTCGAAGCCATTGGATCACCTCACAATTGCCATCATGAAAGCGAAAAGACAGCTCCATGACCACAAATCTAGCTTTTCAATTTGACCCATATTCCAATCAGCAATCACTCCCACAAATCATCCCCCTCCCTAAACCCTACCCTAAATCAAGTGTGTATGAGTATTAATAGCTCAATAGTTCAGTGTATGTCATAGAAAATTGAGTACTAAAATCAACGGAAAATTACAAAACTCAGATTTAAAACACACAAACCCCAGTGGGAAATCAGGAGCACAATTGCAAACCCTAATAAAATCACTACATACTGAAAACGAAGAACCTAACAGAAAATCGAAAAAGAATCTCTCTTCATGAAGACAGAGTTCAGAAAAAGAATCAAAATTATTCAAAACTACTATGAATTACATATTAGAAAACTAAATCCAATCTGATGCTTACAATTTCTAGGATATTCAGAGAGCATTTGAAGTGTTTTCATATGAATTGTATATAGATCTTATTATGTGTCTCACTTTCATCGTGTTTTTTTTTCCACATGCTTTTGTTCCAATTGCTGCTAGAACCAAAAAATTAGCCACGTTTTAACTAACAAACCTAAAAGAAGTATGCATCTATGTACAACACATGTGTGTTTCTTTGATCTCAAAAAAAAAAAAAATTAATCAATTAGCAAGTGAAGTAAATAAAGAGTTATCTTTATCTAACCAAAGTAATTAAGTACCTAAAATTAGCTAATTACCATACCATCAATTAAGACATATATCAATTAAGAAATTTAAATTTTGAAATACATAGAATCTTTACTTTGGGGTGTAGGGGGAGACGAAGTAAGTAACATGGAAATTTAAAAGATAATTAGTGACCTCAGATATCTAGACATCTAGTGAAAGATATTCAAGGCCCCCAATAAGTAATCCTCTCTATAGATTTTCTACTTTTTAGTACAGAAGTTTTTTAAATATAAATGTATAAAAATTAATCATTTAAGAGTTAAAAAAATAAAAGTTAAAAGTTTCGGTGCGAACCAAATGGTGAAAAAATGAGAAATATAAGAGATAAATAGCTCCAATATGAAGCAAATGAGGAAGCCAACCGTTGAAATTGAACCATATCGAATTTTTATAGATTTTTCCACTTTTTAAAACAAAAGAACTTTATCATTCAAGTGCATAAATTATATCTTTTAACATTGAGAAATAGAGTCAAAATTAAGGAATATGGGATTAGTAATCCAAAGATTAAAAAATGATTTAGTATCATCACTGAAAAAAATAAATATCTGGTTTTTTATTAAAGTTAAAAATTTTATCTGTCAGATACCATCTTAAAAATACACGTTTTATAGGTCCAATGTGACAATAAAAGTAAATTTCATCCAAAAATATTAATCAAAGAAGTTCAGACATCCAAAAAACTCAATGGATTATTTGGAAATGAAATATAAACTCCATACATAGAGATCACAATTTATCACAGTTTATACACAAAGAGGTCAAAGGGAAAATTTTTTACCTTAACTTTCTTGAAAATTTTCTGACCTCATTTTCATATGCAGTAAAACTGTATTGCAATTTGAGAACCGAAACCAACAACAACCTCAATCGCTCTCTTATACATCTTTATCGACGAAGAAATCACATTATAAAAAAAGTTAATTGGCATCCAAATATCAATATAAGTAGAGGATAACATTGACATAATCACATACAACTTAACAACAAAAATCATGAAAATTTATTTACATAAAAAATATAGCAGTTTAAAACAAAACAATTAATCTCACAAAAGCCTGTAAATTTTGAAAGACATTCAAAAATCCTAAGAATAAATAACTGCGAATTCATAATAATGGTAAACACAATAATGCATAGAAAACATGATGATACAAAACAAATTTAATTTTAATAAAACAAATAAATAAACATAAAATTATCCGAAATTATGAGTTCCACCCGGACAAAAATCCAAACGCCACTTTCTTAGATCTTTTATTTTGCATAAAATAAATAAATAAATAAATAACCCAAAGATCTGTGAAATAGACAAACAAAAAAAAATCAGCGGCCTAAATTGCACATTGTAAACATATTAACTTATCTTTTTTCACTCCTTTGAATAAGAAAAAAAATTGAAGATTAATTCAGCAACTATATTTTGCAATTAAAATAAAATGATACAGTTTGCAGTTGTTGTGACAATTATGAGAAATATATCTAGGTATTTTGAACCACACACATACAGACGCGCGCACGCGCACACGCACACATGCACACACAGAGAGAGAGAAGAAATCAAGTAATGATCTGATTTTTAAATATGAATTTAATCTGATCCAAAAACGGAAACATTGTGCTCAAAATCAATTTTTCCTTGCTTTCAAAATTCAAAATCTAAACTCTTGTTTGCTTTTCTATTGTGCCAATTCTCATAGAAATGAATATAAAAAATGGTATACCTTTTTCAAATTTCTTGCTTTTAAAGGTAGTAGAGCTCCTAATAACCACAGACTTTGAAGATATTTCAATCGCAGAAATCTTCATATCCTAGTTTGATTCTTATCAGCATAGATTTTAATATGAAAATATAACAACCAAATCAATAAGAAAAAAGAGAGCACAATCCAAAAACAAATCCGAATCGAGCATTGGCCAGATGTCAACCACACTGAAGGATAACAGTATCATAATCACACACAACTTCAACACAAAAATCACGAAAATCTATTTACATCAAATTTTAACAGCTTGCAAGAAAAACTTAATCCCACAAAAGCCTGTAAATTTTGAAAGACATTCAAAGAAACCTTAGAATTAAATACAGCGAATTCATAATTATGTGAAACACAATAATATCTAGAAAAGACAATGATGATAAACAAAATTAATTTCAGAAACAAAACCCTTACCCACTTTGAATCCCACTGAGATAATGGGAAAGAATCAAGGCAAAGACGCGACACAATACAACCTACACCAATGACCAGAGTGGTGTACACTTGTATATAAATAAGGCACAAAGGTAATTTTGACTCCGAAGACAAAAAAAGGGCACAAAGGTAAATTTAACACTCAATTTAGTTGTGACAAAAAACATCAGAAAAAAAAAAAGAAAATAACCAGTAGTAAGAAAACAGGTAACGACTTCTCAACATACAAAATGAGGAAGGCAGCAATTGAAATTGAACCATATCAAGCCACAAAGGTGAAAAATAAAATGAAAAAAAAAACAGAATAATATGAATGAAGAATCATACCTAGTAGTGCCACCGCCGCCACTGCAAACACCAGAGCGGACCATCAAAAGCAAATCATCATCCATTACGCCCATCACTCATAAAAGAGGGAAACAAAATATGCATTGATACAATAAGTACCCAAGAAAATAAAGACCAAAAGATCAAAGAAACAATAAAGAATAAAATAAAGGAACCCAGCGGTTGAAATTACACCATACAGATTTTTAAAGAATTTTCCACCGTTTTAACACAATAGTTTTTCGAACTTGAATGCATAAATTGGTCAAATTAAAACCGCACTTGTTCACTTATTTTGAAAAGCTTTTAGCATATTCAAACTCAAGATTAAAAATCCGAAGAATACAGCCAAACTTATAATAAAGAACAAAAAGAACCTTGAAATCTTTGAATGAGAAAATATTAAAAACTGAAATTTGAAAGCATGTCATTTCACTAATTAGGCAGTATCAAATTCAAGTGACTAATCGAAGCCACTAAGATTTTGTTAAACTGACACTTTTATGTTATTGCAATTATTCTAGAATTTTCAACCCGGAATAAAATCTACAAATAACAAAGGAAAACCGAGAACACAGAGTCAAACACAATTTCAGAATTTTCACACCCGGAAGAAAGGGTACAAATCATTAACCAAAAGTAAGAACAAATTATACAGAAATTCGAGACCTTCTTATGAGTAAAAATTTATTTGAGAAACTTTAAAGCGTGTCATTTCCAGCACCTTAAATCAGTTAGGAAATTGAAGATATTTTAGAATTTTCACATACAAATAAAATCCCCAAAGAACACAGTAAAACTGAAATCGAATAAGATAAGGAAATATCAACACTCACACTCCACACATGTGTTGTAGTAAACTCAATTTATGTTTCTAGTCAACATCATATAAAACTTTTAGTTAAAGAAAAGTTCAAAAAGCATCTGAAGCAGCATGATTAAATCTGTGAATTGAACAGTTATTATCCAATTCAAATGACTAATTAAAGCGACTAAAATTTTTCTATACAAACTTATTCAACAAAACTATCAAAATAGCTATAATAACTAACTTCTTTATCCATTATCAGAAGCCGAAGAAAAGCATGTTCTTCATTCTCCTCCCTATGATCAATTAAACTCCTCATTCTGATGATTCTGAGTGTTATCTTCCAACATTCCTTCCAGGGGGTGAGATTAGAGAGGAGCTTTTTTGAATCAATTGACACTAAGCATAGTTCATTTGTTTCATCTATCACACAAGCAGCAATACAAACAAAACCACCCAATTTTCAGAAGGAAATCAGAAGGGAATGGATGAACAGAACCAAAAACAATTACTGTTACTGGAACAAAATATCTTATATCAAAACAAAAAATCCAATTTTCAAAACAGAATCAGAAAAGAACACCCAAACAGGGACAAAAACAAATCCTGTTAATTGAAAGGAAACTTGAGTATCAAAGTAAACAAATATCAAAGAATTTGAAATAAGTCATAACCACTACAGACCTACATCACAGGAAATTCGGACTGAACAGTGAAACACGCCACATGATGGAAGGGGACAGAGAAAGGATAGGGCCGCCGTAAAAATTCCCACCTAACTTGTTGTTTCTCAAGATAAGAGAGAGGCAGAGTGACATGAACCCTAGGCTGATTTCCTCTTGAGAACTACCACCGATCTTTAAATGAATCTGACAAATCAGACCAAAAAAAATTTGTTCCCAGGATCCTTTTCCATGAATCCCAATCGCACAGGTAGCTATATCAATAAGGGTTAGGAAAAGAAAGAAACCTGAAACACCAAGATATCATAGCCAAAAACCGATCCAAGAAGGGGAAGAAATGGGAATGGAGATTGAAGCTTACCAAATGAATGGATTGATGAGAGTAAGGCTTGTCAGTTAGTATCCATGCATCTACTGCTCTCAACTCTGTTCTTGCTTCTTCATTTTGATTCAATCCGTATTCTATAAAAATACTCTTTGAGAAGCAGCTACTTGAACACTTCCAACCCACAAAATCATCACATTAATAAGCAATAACTTTTCTGTTTTTCTTCTACCTTTAAAATTTGAAATCATTCATAGTTCAATTTTTTCTTCTACTACTACAGCATGTGGACAGTACTCTTAATGTGAAACAGATGAAAACACATAATCGGTGGCATTCTGAATTAAGTAATTTCCACACAGAAATTAAAATTTTACTAATTAATCAAGATCCATATTATGTATAGTTATGAGCAGTGAAATTAAGTAAAGGTGATATTGGGTCAGAGAGAGGGAGAATGAAGAGGTACGAACCAGGGATCACTGGAATATTCGAAGAGCTTGCCTTTGGTAGAGAAGATGATGAGTGCGACTTCGGCATCGCATAGCACTGATATTTTGTTTGCCTTCTTCAGCAAACGTACCTATCTACCTATCCTCTATAACATTGAATCTCCTTCAATCTCCTTATATTCAGCGCATTAAACCTCCTCTGAGAAAATCAATAAACACTTCAATAAATTAAACTTTCTTCTTAATTAATTGAATGGTTTAAGCGAAAGGAAACTAACCAAATCGCCTTCAATGACGTATTTGGAGACTTCATCTCTAAGAGTGATGAGATCCTCTTCGCTGAGATCCTTAGTGACCTTGTTGTCCATGCTTATATCGCAGATAATCTTACGAGCTCTGCTCCTTCCAATTCCATGGATGTACTGTAGCGAGAACTCAATTCTCTTGTTGTTCGGAATCTCCACTCCGCCAACTCGAGCGCACTCTATGCTTAACTCTCTCACCTGAGCACACAAATTCGAAAGTAAACAAACAAATTTCAGAAATGTAAGGTAGAGTTTGTTTTATGTTACCTTGGGAGGGTTGAGAATAGGGAAATAGACGGCTCTGGAAAGAGGTCTAGGGTTTGAGATTAGGGCGAGAGAGGGAGCTATAGGCATCGCTAGCGTTTGTGCCATGCTCGAGTTGTTCTTCTTCTTTCTCTGCTGCTAAATAGAAGTAATAGATAAATAGAAATTAAAACCAAAAGAAGCAAAATTGTCTCAACACAACTCCTCATTCCAATGTATTATATTAATATAACAACCCATAAAAGAAGCAAAAACTTTAGCATATAAAATATTAGAACCACTAAATATATATATCAGAAACCAATCTATAACTTCAAAAAAAGCTAAAAGCTTTTTCTCTTTCTACAATCAACCGGTTCTTCTCATTTCGCTCGTTCTAAAATAAATATTATCTCAAAAAAAAAACATTACTAAACCACAAAAAAAAAGAAAAATTAAATATAATTTATATAAATATAAGCAAGAAAAAAAATAAGTCCGGCAAGCTTCAGCTCTATATGAGGAAATTCAAATTATTAGCCTTATTAGCTTCTCTAATAAGCACCCAACCCCAATCTGGTTCAACAAAATACTATCTTAATTAGGAATATGAAAGCTAATCAAATTTAATTAAGCATAAAGCAGAGTTTGTTACACACAGAAAGCATATATATAAGAGGAAATAGAAAATGTAAAAGCATATATACTCCTACTACTGCATGTGGACAGTACTCTTAATATGAAACAGATGAAAACACATAATCGGTGGCGTTCTGAATTAAGTAATTTCCACACAGAAATTAAAATTTCACTAATTAATCAAGATCCATATTATGTATAGTTATGAGCAGTGAAATTAAGTAAAGGTGATATTGGGTCAGAGAGAGGGAGAATGAAGAGGTACGAACCAGGGATCGCTGGAATATTCGAAGAGCTTGCCTTTGGTAGAGAAGATGATGAGTGCGACCTCGGCATCGCATAGCACTGAGATTTCGTTTGCCTTCTTCAGCAAACGTACCTATCTACCTATCCTCTGTAACATTGAATCTCCTTCAATCTCCTTATATTCAGCGCATTAAACCTCCTCTGAGAAAATCAATAAACACATCAATAAATTAAACTTTCTTCTTAATTAACTGAATGGTTTAAGCGAAAGGAAACTAACCAAATCGCCTTCAATGACATATTTGGGGACTTCATCTCTAAGAGTGATGAGATCCTCTTCGCTGAGATCCTTAGTGATCTTGTTGTCCATGCTTATATCGTAGAGAATCTTGCGAGCTCTGCTCCTTCCGATTCCATGGATGTACTGTAGCGAGAACTCAATTCTCTTGTTGTTCGGAATCTCCACTCCGCCAACTCGAGCGCACTCTATGCTTAACCCTCTCACCTGAGCACACAAATTCGAAAGTAAACAAAGAAATTTCAGAAATGTAAGGTAGAGTTTGTTTTATGTTACCTTGGGAGGGTTGAGAACAGGGAAATAGACGGCTCTGGAAAGAGGTCTAGGGTTTGAGATTAGGGCGAGAGAGGGAGCTACGGGCATCGCTAGCGTTTGTGCCATGCTCGAGTTGTTCTTCTTCTTTCTCTGCTGCTAAATAGAAGTAAGAGATAAATAGAAATTAAAACCAAAAGAAGCAAAATTGTCTCAACACAACTCCTCATTCCAATGTATTATATTAACATAACAACCCATAAAAGAAGCAAAAACTTTAGCATATAAAATATTATAACCACTAAATATATATATCAAAAACCAATCTATAACTTCAAAAAAAGCTAAAAGCTTTTTCTCTTTCTACAATCAACCGGTTCTTCTCATTTCGCTCGTTCTAAAATATGCATTATCTCAAAAAAAAAACATTACTAAACCACAAAAAAAAAGAAAAATTAAATATAATTTATATAAATATAAGCAAGAGAAAAAATAAGTCCGGCAAGCTTCAGCTCTATATGAGGAAATTCAAATTATTAGCCTTATTAGCTTCTCTAATAAGCACCCAACCCCAATCTGGTTCAACAAAATACTATCTTAATTAGGAATATGAAAGCTAATCAAATTTAATTAAGCATAAAGCAGAGTTTGTTACACACAGAAAGCATATATATAAGAGGAAATAGAAAATGTAAAAGCATATATACTCCTACTACTGCATGTGGACAGTACTCTTAATATGAAACAGATGAAAACACATAATCGGTGGCGTTCTGAATTAAGTAATTTCCACACAGAAATTAAAATTTCACTAATTAATCAAGATCCATATTATGTATAGTTATGAGCAGTGAAATTAAGTAAAGGTGATATTGGGTCAGAGAGAGGGAGAATGAAGAGTAAACGTTATTTTTCCACTTAAATATGGTTTGTTTGAAACAGATGGCCAGCTTAGAGCTCTCTGCGACTTTAAGAGTAAACGGGAAATGGCTCGTGCTCAGAGCTGGTGCACAAAGTTCAATAAGGTTCCACGCTTCAACTCGAAGTGTGCAGATTGGCATCATGATCTATCAAATGGATCTCAGAAAACGTTTCGTTATCTTGTTGAGAATTTAATTTCTAAACCGCCCAGATGGAAAAATATAGATCAAGACGAAGGCGGATTTAAAAGCCAAGTTTGGGATCCTGGAATCTATTTTGACATTCGTCACCCCGAGAGCCTGAGAATCTATTTGAAGCTGCTCAGAAGCTTTACATGCCTAGTTTGGGATCCCGGAAGCTATTGGCATTCTAAGCATTGGTGGAGATTTATGGACGAGTTTAAGCATAAACTGCCATAGTAGGAGGCTCATCCAATGTCCAACTTAAGGACTTTAACTAAAAGTGCTAGGTGGGAGACAACCCACTATGGTATGATCGTTCCCTTTTCAATTTTTTTTATTTATTTAGTTTTACTTGTTTTCAAGTTTTGTTTTATTTTATTATATTGAATCTGGAGTTTTAAATAGCATTCACATTAAGCATTGCATTCTGCATACTGCATAAAAAAAAAAGGGTGCACGACGCGACCGCATCATTCATGCGATCACGTTAAGTTGCGAAAAACACTTCCCACGCGACCGCGTCATTCACGCAGCCGCGTGATCTGGAGATCGGCGTAAACATCCAACGTCCAGAAAGTTAGGCTGGAATTGTACAGCCATTGTGCGTTTTGCACAAAACGCCCATTCGATCGCGTCCCTTGCACAACATCAATCCCACGCGACAGCGTGAGCGACGCGATCGCGTCGCATGGATTACACAACACCCCAAAAGGAAACAGAGAGTTGCGCTGAAACGAAGCTGGAATCGTGCGTTTAGCACAATTTCCAGCGACGCGATCGTATGCCCCAGGTGATCGCGTCATTCAATCCCTGATCCATTCCATGCAATCGCGTCAACCCCCATTTCAGCCCAACCACGCGACCGCGTGCCCCATGCGACCGCGTGGATTCAAATTCCATAACCCCCAGTCACACGAACCCTACCATTCGCGCCCCCCAACCCTTCTCCTTCCTCACTTCTTCTCCAACCACCCAGCCACCATCACCAACCGCCGCCGCCGCCGCGCCACCGCCAACCGCTATGCCAGATGCCACCATCACCATCCCCCAGCCACCTCTCTACCCCACTTTTCTTTCCTACACCTTCCAGGTTCCGCTTAACGCCACCCTTCTATCATTCGTAGTTAACTCCATATTTTTCTGATTTTGTTCATCATTAGGCTAGTTAGAGATGCATGTTGTAGTGGATTTTAGGTTGTTAGGTAGCCTAGGATGTGGTTAGTGGATTTAGGCCTGATTAATTACGCTGTTCGTGTTTCTTATTTTCTACTTTTCGCAATTCTGCTGTTACTGTTAGTATTGTTCATATGCTGTAATTTCCTGTTTCATGCTGCTCTTTACACTGCTTTTCCATGTTCATATTCCTTATATGTAACTGCAGCTATATTTTTAACTCATATGAACTCTTATGACTGCTGTTTATTTTCCGGAACAATCCAATTTTAGCTAGAACGCTGCCCCATTTTTTGTAAAACTGTTCTTCTTTCATTCATGTTTTGGTTTTAGTACTTTTAAATTCTGCTTCACTCTGCTTTTACCAAACTAATTCATGAATGCCAGGGCAAGCTTTCTTATCCTTTTTGATTTCCTGGTTCTTAATCTGAATCATCGTCAACCTAATTTCCTTGTTTGGATATGAGTTACCTATAGCTTCTATTTGTGAATGCCTGTTACTTGGAATATTATCATTATGCCACTTACTTTACACCACTTTTTACTACCTCACTATTTTAACTTCCTAAACTCTTTTTCAATTCTAACCAACCTAACCTTTCCAAATATCTCTTCTATTTTTTCACTTTCTTTTAACCTTCTAACCTAGGCTTGATGATAATTTTTTTTAATTAACATGAATTCAATTACATTTTGGGTTGTGCCATTTTTCGTCTCAGTATTCTAAATCTTATACAATCCTTAATACAAATTTACTTAACTCATTTTCCTAATTCTATTCCTCCTTTGCAACTTTGTGTTTCTTTTGCTTATTTGCTTATTTGTTTTCCTGTTTTTATTATATCCTGGTTTTTTATTTTTCAGGATGTCTGCCAGCCAAAGAAAACGAAAGGCAAAGGCAACTACTGGAAAACGTAAAAGAGGTGAATCCTCCACGTCCATCCTGGATATCATGCACGAGGACTCCTGGTGGGAGAAAAACTTTACCCCGCAGGAGAAGGCCGACCAGTTACTCCCTGCTACTGATCCAGGAAAGTTTGCAAACCGATACTGTGAGCTGAAGTTTCCAGTGTTTGCAACCTCCAGGAACCTGTACCTGGAGAGGACTTTGAAAATCCTAGAAGAACTCCAGCAATACACCTCTGGGCAAATCAAACAAAGAGGCTGGTTCTTCCTGGAAAGAAACCTGACTGAGGTCAATGCTTCTTGGGTAAGGGAATTCTACTGCAATTACTTCAAGACTTCCCTAGATGCAGTGAACCTAAGAGGGAAGCAGATTCTGGTCACTGAAGAGGCCATAGAGGATGTTCTGAAGCTTCTGCCTAAATCTGATCAGCTGGATAGTTATCAAAAAGCTGAGGAGGATATGCGCTTCATGAAGTTTGATTGGGATGCAGTCAAGGCCAGGATAGCCCTTGACCTGACCGTTCCATGGATCATGGGTCAGAACACCACCATGCCAAAGGGAATCAAGCGGATTTACTTAAATGATGAGGCTCGGCTATGGCACCAGATCTTGAGCAATTTTGTCATGCCGAGTACCCATGAGACAGAGATCCCTACCGCTATGATCACCCTTCTATGGTGTGTGATGGAGGGTAAGGACCTGTACCTGCCACGCTTTATCCGGTACTATATGGCCAGGGTCCACGTCCGAGGCACTCTACCCTTTCCTTATCTGATTATACAGCTAGGCCGTCGAGCTGACGTGCCTTGGGAGGATGCTGATGAGAAGCCACCTGCTGCAGAATGCAAGAAGATTATCCCTCACAGCTAGGGGTGTTCATGGTTCAGTTTTTTCATAAATTGAACTGAAACTGCACTAAACCATTTTAAATGGTTTAGAAACTGAACCAAACTACTTTGTCAAATAAGAAACTGGTTTTAAACCAGTTTACAATACAGTGCACTAGTTTAAACCAGTTCATAAAAATAAAACCAGTTTTAATTGAAAAAACCAGTTTAAACTGGTTTATAGGCTAAAACTACTTTTAACTTTTAACATATATAAAATTAGTTTTTACATTTTCTCTCTCCCACTCTTTCTCTTCTTCTCTCCCTCTCTCTCCCCCCTCTCTCTCTCTCCTCTCTCTCTCACTCCCTCTCTCTCTCCTTATGTTCCCATCTTCCTCTCTCCTCCTCTTTTCTCTCTCTCTCTCTCCTTCTCTCCCTTTCTTTCTCTCCTTCCCCTCTCTCTCTTCCTCTTCTCTCTCTCCCCCCCTCTTTCTCCCCTCCCCCTCTCTCCCTCTCCCTTTCTCTCTCTCTCTCCCCCTTTTCCTTTTCTCTCTCCCTCTCTCTCTCTCTCTTCTCTCTCTCTCTCCCCCTTTCTCCTTTCTCCCCCCTTTTCCTTTTCTCTCTCCCTCTCTCTCTCTCTCTTCTCTCTCTCTCTCCCCCTTTCTCTCATTCTCTCTCTCCCCTCTCTCCCCTCTTTCTCTCTCTCTCCCTCCCTTCTCTCTCTCTCTCTCTCTCTCTCTCTCTCTCTCTCCTCTTTCTCTCCCTTCTCTCTCTCCCCCTCCTCTCTCTCTCTCTATTCTCTCTCCCTTCTCTCTCTTCTTTTCCCCTATTTCTCTCTCTCACCTCTCC
>NC_029789.2:94417153-94420529 GCF_000816755.2 Arachis ipaensis
TCTCTTCCCCTCCTCTCTCTCTCCCCTGCCACTCTTTCTCCCCCACCCCTTTCTTTCTCTCTCCCTTTTCTCTCTCTATCCATTTCTCTCATTCTCTCTCCCCTATCCCTCCTCCTCTCTATCTCTGTCTCCCTCTGTCTCCTTCCCTTTTCCCTCCTCTCTCTTTCTCTCTCACTTTCTCTCCTTCCCTCTTCCCCTCCTCTTTCTCTCCCTCTCTCTTTCTCTCTGTCTCTCTTACTTTCTCTCCCTCTCTCTTCCTCTCTCTCTTGCGCTCTTTCTCCCCCTCCATTCTCTCTCTTTCTCTCTCTCCTCCTCCTCCTCTCTCTCTTTTTCCTATCTCTCCTTCTCTCAAATTTTTTTCTCTTTTCTCTCTCCCTCATTCTCTCTCTTATTTTAGAAAAAAGGGAGAGTGAGAGAAGAGGGATATAGAGTGAGAGAAGATTGAGAGAGAAAGAGAAAAGAGAGAAAGGAAGGGAAGAAAGAGGAGAGCGAGAGAGAGAGAGGAGGGCGAAGAAAGAGAGAAAAGATGAGAGAGAAAGAAGGGAAGGGGGAGAGAGAGAAATAGGAGAGAAAAAGAGAGAAAATGGAAAAAGGAGAGAGAGAGAGAGAGAGAGAGAGAGAAAGAGAAAGAGGAAGAGATAAAGAAAGGAGAGAGAGAGAGAGGAAGGAGAGGAGAGAGAGAAATAAAAGGGGAGAGAAAGGGAAAATGGGAGAGAGAGAGAGAGAGAGAGAGAGAGAGAAAGAGAAAGAGGAAGAGATAAAGAAAGGAGAGAGAGAGAGAGGAAGGAGAGGAGAGAGAGAAATAAAAGGGGAGAGAAAGGGAAAATGGGAGAGAGAGAGAGAGAGAGAGAGAGAGAGAAAGAGAAAGAGGAAGAGATAAAGAAAGGAGAGAGAGAGAGAGGAAGGAGAGGAGAGAGAGAAATAAAAGGGGAGAGAAAGGGAAAATGGGAGAGAGAGAGAGAGAGAGAGAGAGAGAGAAGGAAGAAAGGGAAAAGAGAGAGAGAAGGGAGGGAGGGGGGAGAAAGAGGAGAGAGAGAGGAAGGGGAGAGAGAAAGTGAAGGGAGAGAGAGAAAGAGTATGTAAAAATTAATTTTAGAGTTTAAATAAAACCAGTTTTAATTTGGTTTAAAACTAAACTGAACCATAAAAACTGGTTTTTAATAAATTGGTTTTCATAAAAACTATGGTTTCAGTTCAGTTTTTTATTTAAAAAAACTGGTTTATTTAAAATAGTTTCAGTTTAGTTTCAATTCAGTTCAGTGAAACTAGTTTTTTTGCACACCCCTACTCACAGCAGGAACTTTCTGGCTTTGGGCTACAGACCTCCATTCCTCACTGCTACTGCTGAGACAGCCACACCATCTGCTAGCCCCTCTTCCTCCACAGCTACCCCAGCCACCCCTGCTACCACTACTGCACCTCCACCTGCCTCAGAGCCAGTTTATCACCTAGTGCACCGCCTGTTTTGGCGGCTCGACCAGATGGAGCGTCGCAACAAGCGACGCTATGAGCACCTGAAGCTGATGATCCGATCTGGCGGCGACATTCCCTCAGAGCCTGACACACCATCTGAGGAGGAGGCGGATGATCACGAGGCAGAGACCCATCCACAGAGTGAGGCTGCACAGGCAGGCACAGAGCAGGCTGCATCACATCAGGAGGCTCCGCCTCAGATTCAAGCTGTAGACCCAAAGATCCCTATCCGGTCAGTACCTCCTCTGCAGCAGGCAGATCCTCAGACCACCACCACAGAGACTCCAGCTACCCACCCTTCTAGTGATGACACCCCTTCACACCCTGCTTGAGTGAGCATCAGGGACGATGCTTCATTTTAAGTGTGGGGAGGTCGCCATCTCTGGCGTATTTTTTTGGTGAACCACTACAGACTCTTTCATTTATTTTGCTATTTTTCTGTATTTTTCTCTTTATTTTTATTTTTATTTTCCCAATACTTATACATTGCTATTTTCATGTATTTATACTCTATTTTCTGCATTTCGCATTTTCAGTTCATATTTTAGCCATTTAGTTTAGTAGCAATTCTAACTTATTAGTTATAGAAATTGTGAATGTTATTTTTCAGTATTTGAATAAAGGGGATACAAAAGAATTCTCCAAATGCAAAATAAATGCACATGGGACAAAAGTTAAAGTATGAGCATGTAACATCAAAAGTGGGAAAAAGTGGGAAAATAGGTAAAGAAGTTTTGCTTTACAAAGTATGTATGTTAGGTGAGATCTTAGACTAATCAAGGATTCGCTTAATTAGCTCACTTAGCCTTATACATATACCCTTACCTTTACCTTGGCCCCATTACAACCTTAATTAAAGACCTCATGACTTTGGTATGTCTATATTCTATAATTGTTGATTGGTTAGATGAAGAACAAAGTTATAGAAAGTAAGAATAAAAAAAGAAGAATAGAGTGTTTAACCCAATAAACACTGAGTGACTAGAGAGTAAACACAAAATCCAGTGAGGGTTCAATAGCTCATTAACATATATCTCTGCTTAAATTATAAATTGTCTTGCAAGTTTATAAAATGTTTTTCTCTCCCATCTCAATTGTAAAGGCACTTTATCACTATCTAATGCTTGGCTATATATATGATTCCTTGAGAATGTGAATTAATTCAACTACATGTAAGCTTTATATACAAGTGAATAAAAATTTAGAATTGCATGATTCATTTAGGTAGTTGCATTTAGATTAGATTGCATTGCATGACATTCCACCACTTTAACCTAACATTACTCTTGGATTTAGCATGAGGACATGCTATTGTTTAAGTGTGGAGAGGTTGATAAACCCATATTTTATGATATATTTTGTGCTTAATCTGAGTGATTTATTCAATCCTTCACCCACTTATTCATATTAATTGCATGGTTTTACTTTTCCTTCCCTATTATGTAATGTATGTGAAAAACATGTTTCCTATGCTTAAAAATAATTATTTTGATTACCCTTTATTTCCATTTTTCCATTTGATTCGTGTGTTGAGTAGTTTCAGATCTTTTAAGGCAGGAATAACTTAAAGGATGGAAAGGAAACATAAAAAATTGGAAGGAAATCATAAAACGGAGTTTTTGAAGAAACTGGCAGCCACGCGATAGCATGGGCGACGAGGCCGCATGCCAGCGCAAAAAGGCACTGACGCGACCGCGCGCCTCGAGCGAAACACATATGACGCGGTCGCATGACTGACGCGACCGCGTGGCAATGACAACTCCGAATGACGCGACCGTGTGACCCACGCGGACGCGTGACAGAGGTCAAGCACTAGAAATTGCAGAAAATGCTCCCAGCGAATTCTGAAGCCCTTTTTGGCCCAAATCCAAGTCCAGAAGGCATAGACCAGAGGTTATGAAGT